>NC_088418.1:6481044-6584029 GCF_034236695.1 Oncorhynchus nerka | reverse complement strand
TACGGCACAGAGTCAATGTGGAGGCTATATACAGGGTATTACGGCACAGAGTCAATGTGGAGGCTATATACAGGGTATTACGGCACAGAGTCAATGTGGAGGCTATATACAGGGGTTACGGTACAGAGTCAATGTGGAGGCTATATACAGGGTGTTACGGCACAGAGTCAATGTGGAGGCTATATACAGGGTTACGGCACAGAGTCAATGTGGAGGCTATATACAGGGGTACGGCACAGAGTCAATGTGGAGGCTATATACAGGGGTTACGGTACAGAGTCAATGTGGAGGCTATATACAGGGGTTACGGCACAGAGTCAATGTGGAGGCTATATACAGGGTATTACGGCACAGAGTCAATGTGGAGGCTATATACAGGGGTTACGGCACAGAGTCAATGTGGAGGCTATATACAGGGGTTACGGTACAGAGTCAATGTGGAGGCTATATACAGGGGGTACGGCACAGAGTCAATGTGGAGGCTATATACAGGGGTTACGGCACAGAGTCAATGTGGAGGCTATATACAGGGGGTTACGGCACACAGAGTCAATGTGGAGGCTATATACAGGGTGTTACGGCACAGAGTCAATGTGGAGGCTATATACAGGGGTTACGGCACAGAGTC
Source organism: Oncorhynchus nerka (assembly GCF_034236695.1). Lineage (NCBI taxonomy): Eukaryota > Metazoa > Chordata > Actinopteri > Salmoniformes > Salmonidae > Oncorhynchus > Oncorhynchus nerka. The sequence continues at coordinate 6,583,401 of NC_088418.1, read as the reverse complement.
AATGTGGAGGCTATATACAGGGGGTACGGCACAGAGTCAATGTGGAGGCTATATACAGGGTGTTACGGCACAGAGTCAATGTGGAGGCTATATACAGGGGGTATTACGGCACAGAGTCAATGTGGAGGCTATATACAGGGGGTTACGGCACAGAGTCAATGTGGAGGCTATATACAGGGTATTACGGCACAGAGTCAATGTGGAGGCTATATACAGGGTGTTACGGCACAGAGTCAATGTGGAGGCTATATACAGGGGTTACGGCACAGAGTCAATGTGGAGGCTATATACAGGGGGTACCGGCACAGAGTCAATGTGGAGGCTATATACAGGGGTACGGGCACAGAGTCAATGTGGAGGCTATATACAGGGGTTACGGCACAGAGTCAATGTGGAGGCTATATACAGGGTGTTACGGCACAGAGTCAATGTGGAGGCTATATACAGGGTGTTACGGCACAGAGTCAATGTGGAGGCTATATACAGGGTGTTACGGCACAGAGTCAATGTGGAGGCTATATACAGGGGTACGGCACAGAGTCAATGTGGAGGCTATATACAGGGGTTACGGCACAGAGTCAATGTGGAGGCTATATACAGGGGGTTACGGCACAGAGTCAATGTGGAGGCTATATACAGGGGGTACGGCACAGAGTCAATGTGGAGGCTATATACAGGGTGTTACGGCACAGAGTCAATGTGGAGGCTATATACAGGGTGTTACGGTACAGAGTCAATGTGGAGGCTATATACAGGGTGTTACGGCACAGAGTCAATGTGGAGGCTATATACAGGGGTTACGGCACAGAGTCAATGTGGAGGCTATATACAGGGTATTACGGCACAGAGTCAATGTGGAGGCTATATACAGGGGTTACGGCACAGAGTCAATGTGGAGGCTATATACAGGGGGTTACGGTACAGAGTCAATGTGGAGGCTATATACAGGGTGTTACGGCACAGAGTCAATGTGGAGGCTATATACAGGGTGTTACGGCACAGAGTCAATGTGGAGGCTATATACAGGGGTTACGGTACAGAGTCAATGTGGAGGCTATATACAGGGTATTACGGCACAGAGTCAATGTGGAGGCTATATACAGGGTGTTACGGCACAGAGTCAATGTGGAGGCTATATACAGGGGGTTACGGTACAGAGTCAATGTGGAGGCTATATACAGGGTGTTACGGCACAGAGTCAATGTGGAGGCTATATACAGGGGTTACGGCACAGAGTCAATGTGGAGGCTATATACAGGGTGTTACGGCACAGAGTCAATGTGGAGGCTATATACAGGGGTTACGGCACAGAGTCAATGTGGAGGCTATATACAGGGGTTACGGCACAGAGTCAATGTGGAGGCTATATACAGGGTGTTACGGCACAGAGTCAATGTGGAGGCTATATACAGGGTGTTACGGTACAGAGTCAATGTGGAGGCTATATACAGGGGGTTACGGCACAGAGTCAATGTGGAGGCTATATACAGGGTGTTACGGCACAGAGTCAATGTGGAGGCTATATACAGGGGTTACGGCACAGAGTCAATGTGGAGGCTATATACAGGGGTTACGGCACAGAGTCAATGTGGAGGCTATATACAGGGTGTTACGGCACAGAGTCAATGTGGAGGCTATATACAGGGGGTTACGGCACAGAGTCAATGTGGAGGCTATATACAGGGTGTTACGGCACAGAGTCAATGTGGAGGCTATATACAGGGTGTTACGGCACAGAGTCAATGTGGAGGCTATATACAGGGGTTACGGCACAGAGTCAATGTGGAGGCTATATACAGGGTGTTACGGCACAGAGTCAATGTGGAGGCTATATACAGGGTGTTACGGTACAGAGTCAATGTGGAGGCTATATACAGGGTGTTACGGTACAGAGTCAATGTGGAGGCTATATACAGGGTGTTACGGTACAGAGTCAATGTGGAGGCTATATACAGGGGTACGGCACAGAGTCAATGTGGAGGCTATATACAGGGGTTACGGCACAGAGTCAATGTGGAGGCTATATACAGGGTGTTACGGTACAGAGTCAATGTGGAGGCTATATACAGGGGTTACGGCACAGAGTCAATGTGGAGGCTATATACAGGGGTTACGGCACAGAGTCAATGTGGAGGCTATATACAGGGTGTTACGGCACAGAGTCAATGTGGAGGCTATATACAGGGGTTACGGCACAGAGTCAATGTGGAGGCTATATACAGGGGTACGGCACAGAGTCAATGTGGAGGCTATATACAGGGGTACGGCACAGAGTCAATGTGGAGGCTATATACAGGGTGTTACGGCACAGAGTCAATGTGGAGGCTATATACAGGGGGTTACCGGTACAGAGTCAATGTGGAGGCTATATACAGGGGGTTACGGCACAGAGTCAATGTGGAGGCTATATACAGGGTGTTACGGCACAGAGTCAATGTGGAGGCTATATACAGGGTGTTACGGCACAGAGTCAATGTGGAGGCTATATACAGGGTGTTACGGCACAGAGTCAATGTGGAGGCTATATACAGGGGTTACGGCACAGAGTCAATGTGGAGGCTATATACAGGGGGTTACGGCACAGAGTCAATGTGGAGGCTATATACAGGGGTTACGGCACAGAGTCAATGTGGAGGCTATATACAGGGTGTTACGGCACAGAGTCAATGTGGAGGCTATATACAGGGTGTTACGGTACAGAGTCAATGTGGAGGCTATATACAGGGTGTTACGGCACAGAGTCAATGTGGAGGCTATATACAGGGTGTTACGGCACAGAGTCAATGTGGAGGCTATATACAGGGGTTACGGCACAGAGTCAATGTGGAGGCTATATACAGGGGTTACGGCACAGAGTCAATGTGGAGGCTATATACAGGGTGTTACGGTACAGAGTCAATGTGGAGGCTATATACAGGGTGTTACGGCACAGAGTCAATGTGGAGGCTATATACAGGGTGTTACGGCACAGAGTCAATGTGGAGGCTATATACAGGGGTTACGGCACAGAGTCAATGTGGAGGCTATATACAGGGTGTTACGGCACAGAGTCAATGTGGAGGCTATATACAGGGGGTTACGGCACAGAGTCAATGTGGAGGCTATATACAGGGTGTTACGGCACAGAGTCAATGTGGAGGCTATATACAGGGTGTTACGGCACAGAGTCAATGTGGAGGCTATATACAGGGTAATACGGCACAGAGTCAATGTGGAGGCTATATACAGGGTATTACGGCACAGAGTCAATGTGGAGGCTATATACAGGGGTTACGGCACAGAGTCAATGTGGAGGCTATATACAGGGGTTACGGCACAGAGTCAATGTGGAGGCTATATACAGGGTATTACGGCACAGAGTCAATGTGGAGGCTATATACAGGGTGTTACGGCACAGAGTCAATGTGGAGGCTATATACAGGGGTTACGGCACAGAGTCAATGTGGAGGCTATATACAGGGTGTTACGGCACAGAGTCAATGTGGAGGCTATATACAGGGTGTTACGGCACAGAGTCAATGTGGAGGCTATATACAGGGTGTTACGGCACAGAGTCAATGTGGAGGCTATATACAGGGGTTACGGCACAGAGTCAATGTGGAGGCTATATACAGGGTGTTACGGCACAGAGTCAATGTGGAGGCTATATACAGGGTGTTACGGCACAGAGTCAATGTGGAGGCTATATACAGGGGTTACGGCACAGAGTCAATGTGGAGGCTATATACAGGGTGTTACGGCACAGAGTCAATGTGGAGGCTATATACAGGGTGTTACGGCACAGAGTCAATGTGGAGGCTATATACAGGGGTTACGGCACAGAGTCAATGTGGAGGCTATATACAGGGTGTTACGGCACAGAGTCAATGTGGAGGCTATATACAGGGTGTTACGGTACAGAGTCAATGTGGAGGCTATATACAGGGTGTTACGGCACAGAGTCAATGTGGAGGCTATATACAGGGTGTTACGGCACAGAGTCAATGTGGAGGCTATATACAGGGTGTTACGGCACAGAGTCAATGTGGAGGCTATATACAGGGGTTACGGCACAGAGTCAATGTGGAGGCTATATACAGGGTGTTACGGCACAGAGTCAATGTGGAGGCTATATACAGGGGTTACGGCACAGAGTCAATGTGGAGGCTATATACAGGGGTTACGGCACAGAGTCAATGTGGAGGCTATATACAGGGTGTTACGGCACAGAGTCAATGTGGAGGCTATATACAGGGGTTACGGCACAGAGTCAATGTGGAGGCTATATACAGGGTGTTACGGCACAGAGTCAATGTGGAGGCTATATACAGGGGTTACGGCACAGAGTCAATGTGGAGGCTATATACAGGGGTTACGGTACAGAGTCAATGTGGAGGCTATATACAGGGTGTTACGGCACAGAGTCAATGTGGAGGCTATATACAGGGGGTACCGGCACAGAGTCAATGTGGAGGCTATATACAGGGGTTACGGCACAGAGTCAATGTGGAGGCTATATACAGGGGTTACGGCACAGAGTCAATGTGGAGGCTATATACAGGGTGTTACGGCACAGAGTCAATGTGGAGGCTATATACAGGGTGTTACGGCACAGAGTCAATGTGGAGGCTATATACAGGGGTTACGGCACAGAGTCAATGTGGAGGCTATATACAGGGTGTTACGGCACAGAGTCAATGTGGAGGCTATATACAGGGGGTACGGCACAGAGTCAATGTGGAGGCTATATACAGGGTGTTACGGCACAGAGTCAATGTGGAGGCTATATACAGGGTGTTACGGCACAGAGTCAATGTGGAGGCTATATACAGGGGTTACGGTACAGAGTCAATGTGGAGGCTATATACAGGGTGTTACGGCACAGAGTCAATGTGGAGGCTATATACAGGGTGTTACGGTACAGAGTCAATGTGGAGGCTATATACAGGGTGTACGGCACAGAGTCAATGTGGAGGCTATATACAGGGGTTACGGCACAGAGTCAATGTGGAGGCTATATACAGGGGTTACGGCACAGAGTCAATGTGGAGGCTATATACAGGGGTTACGGCACAGAGTCAATGTGGAGGCTATATACAGGGGTTACGGCACAGAGTCAATGTGGAGGCTATATACAGGGGTTACGGTACAGAGTCAATGTGGAGGCTATATACAGGGGGTATTACGGCACAGAGTCAATGTGGAGGCTATATACAGGGGGTTACGGCACAGAGTCAATGTGGAGGCTATATACAGGGGGTTACGGCACAGAGTCAATGTGGAGGCTATATACAGGGTGTTACGGTACAGAGTCAATGTGGAGGCTATATACAGGGTGTTACGGCACAGAGTCAATGTGGAGGCTATATACAGGGTGTTACGGCACAGAGTCAATGTGGAGGCTATATACAGGGGTTACGGCACAGAGTCAATGTGGAGGCTATATACAGGGTGTTACGGCACAGAGTCAATGTGGAGGCTATATACAGGGTGTTACGGCACAGAGTCAATGTGGAGGCTATATACAGGGTGTTACGGCACAGAGTCAATGTGGAGGCTATATACAGGGGTTACGGCACAGAGTCAATGTGGAGGCTATATACAGGGTGTTACGGCACAGAGTCAATGTGGAGGCTATATACAGGGGTTACGGCACAGAGTCAATGTGGAGGCTATATACAGGGGGTTACGGCACAGAGTCAATGTGGAGGCTATATACAGGGGTTACGGTACAGAGTCAATGTGGAGGCTATATACAGGGTGTTACGGCACAGAGTCAATGTGGAGGCTATATACAGGGGTTACGGCACAGAGTCAATGTGGAGGCTATATACAGGGGTTACGGCACAGAGTCAATGTGGAGGCTATATACAGGGGTTACGGCACAGAGTCAATGTGGAGGCTATATACAGGGTGTTACGGCACAGAGTCAATGTGGAGGCTATATACAGGGTGTTACGGCACAGAGTCAATGTGGAGGCTATATACAGGGTGTTACGGCACAGAGTCAATGTGGAGGCTATATACAGGGGTTACGGCACAGAGTCAATGTGGAGGCTATATACAGGGTGTTACGGCACAGAGTCAATGTGGAGGCTATATACAGGGGTTACGGCACAGAGTCAATGTGGAGGCTATATACAGGGGGTTACGGCACAGAGTCAATGTGGAGGCTATATACAGGGGTGTTACGGCACAGAGTCAATGTGGAGGCTATATACAGGGGGTTACGGCACAGAGTCAATGTGGAGGCTATATACAGGGTGTTACGGCACAGAGTCAATGTGGAGGCTATATACAGGGTGTTACGGCACAGAGTCAATGTGGAGGCTATATACAGGGTGTTACGGCACAGAGTCAATGTGGAGGCTATATACAGGGTGTTACGGCACAGAGTCAATGTGGAGGCTATATACAGGGTGTTACGGCACAGAGTCAATGTGGAGGCTATATACAGGGTGTTACGGTACAGAGTCAATGTGGAGGCTATATACAGGGTGTTACGGCACAGAGTCAATGTGGAGGCTATATACAGGGTGTTACGGCACAGAGTCAATGTGGAGGCTATATACAGGGGTTACGGCACAGAGTCAATGTGGAGGCTATATACAGGGGTTACGGCACAGAGTCAATGTGGAGGCTATATACAGGGGTTACGGCACAGAGTCAATGTGGAGGCTATATACAGGGGTTACGGCACAGAGTCAATGTGGAGGCTATATACAGGGTGTTACGGCACAGAGTCAATGTGGAGGCTATATACAGGGTGTTACGGCACAGAGTCAATGTGGAGGCTATATACAGGGGTTACGGCACAGAGTCAATGTGGAGGCTATATACAGGGTGTTACGGCACAGAGTCAATGTGGAGGCTATATACAGGGTGTTACGGCACAGAGTCAATGTGGAGGCTATATACAGGGGGTTACGGCACAGAGTCAATGTGGAGGCTATATACAGGGGGTTACGGCACAGAGTCAATGTGGAGGCTATATACAGGGTGTTACGGCACAGAGTCAATGTGGAGGCTATATACAGGGTGTTACGGTACAGAGTCAATGTGGAGGCTATATACAGGGTGTTACGGCACAGAGTCAATGTGGAGGCTATATACAGGGGTTACGGCACAGAGTCAATGTGGAGGCTATATACAGGGTGTTACGGCACAGAGTCAATGTGGAGGCTATATACAGGGTGTTACGGCACAGAGTCAATGTGGAGGCTATATACAGGGTGTTACGGCACAGAGTCAATGTGGAGGCTATATACAGGGGGTTACGGCACAGAGTCAATGTGGAGGCTATATACAGGGGTTACGGCACAGAGTCAATGTGGAGGCTATATACAGGGTGTTACGGTACAGAGTCAATGTGGAGGCTATATACAGGGGTTACGGCACAGAGTCAATGTGGAGGCTATATACAGGGGTTACGGTACAGAGTCAATGTGGAGGCTATATACAGGGGTTACGGCACAGAGTCAATGTGGAGGCTATATACAGGGTGTTACGGCACAGAGTCAATGTGGAGGCTATATACAGGGTGTTACGGCACAGAGTCAATGTGGAGGCTATATACAGGGTGTTACGGCACAGAGTCAATGTGGAGGCTATATACAGGGTGTTACGGCACAGAGTCAATGTGGAGGCTATATACAGGGGTTACGGTACAGAGTCAATGTGGAGGCTATATACAGGGTGTTACGGCACAGAGTCAATGTGGAGGCTATATACAGGGTGTTACGGCACAGAGTCAATGTGGAGGCTATATACAGGGGGTTACGGCACAGAGTCAATGTGGAGGCTATATACAGGGGTTACGGCACAGAGTCAATGTGGAGGCTATATACAGGGGGTTACGGCACAGAGTCAATGTGGAGGCTATATACAGGGTGTTACGGCACAGAGTCAATGTGGAGGCTATATACAGGGGTTACGGCACAGAGTCAATGTGGAGGCTATATACAGGGGGTTACGGCACAGAGTCAATGTGGAGGCTATATACAGGGTGTTACGGCACAGAGTCAATGTGGAGGCTATATACAGGGGTTACGGCACAGAGTCAATGTGGAGGCTATATACAGGGGGTTACGGCACAGAGTCAATGTGGAGGCTATATACAGGGGGTACGGCACAGAGTCAATGTGGAGGCTATATACAGGGTGTTACGGCACAGAGTCAATGTGGAGGCTATATACAGGGGTTACGGCACAGAGTCAATGTGGAGGCTATATACAGGGTGTTACGGTACAGAGTCAATGTGGAGGCTATATACAGGGGTTACGGTACAGAGTCAATGTGGAGGCTATATACAGGGTGTTACGGTACAGAGTCAATGTGGAGGCTATATACAGGGTGTTACGGTACAGAGTCAATGTGGAGGCTATATACAGGGTGTTACGGCACAGAGTCAATGTGGAGGCTATATACAGGGGGTACGGCACAGAGTCAATGTGGAGGCTATATACAGGGTGTTACGGTACAGAGTCAATGTGGAGGCTATATACAGGGTGTTACGGCACAGAGTCAATGTGGAGGCTATATACAGGGTGTTACGGTACAGAGTCAATGTGGAGGCTATATACAGGGTGTTACGGCACAGAGTCAATGTGGAGGCTATATACAGGGTGTTACGGCACAGAGTCAATGTGGAGGCTATATACAGGGTGTTACGGCACAGAGTCAATGTGGAGGCTATATACAGGGTGTTACGGCACAGAGTCAATGTGGAGGCTATATACAGGGTGTTACGGCACAGAGTCAATGTGGAGGCTATATACAGGGTGTTACGGCACAGAGTCAATGTGGAGGCTATATACAGGGTGTTACGGCACAGAGTCAATGTGGAGGCTATATACAGGGTGTTACGGTACAGAGTCAATGTGGAGGCTATATACAGGGTGTTACGGCACAGAGTCAATGTGGAGGCTATATACAGGGTGTTACGGCACAGAGTCAATGTGGAGGCTATATACAGGGTGTTACGGCACAGAGTCAATGTGGAGGCTATATACAGGGGGTACGGCACAGAGTCAATGTGGAGGCTATATACAGGGTGTTACGGCACAGAGTCAATGTGGAGGCTATATACAGGGGTTACGGCACAGAGTCAATGTGGAGGCTATATACAGGGTGTTACGGTACAGAGTCAATGTGGAGGCTATATACAGGGGTTACGGCACAGAGTCAATGTGGAGGCTATATACAGGGGTTACGGCACAGAGTCAATGTGGAGGCTATATACAGGGGTTACGGCACAGAGTCAATGTGGAGGCTATATACAGGGGGTTACGGCACAGAGTCAATGTGGAGGCTATATACAGGGGGTACCGGTACAGAGTCAATGTGGAGGCTATATACAGGGGTACGGCACAGAGTCAATGTGGAGGCTATATACAGGGTGTTACGGCACAGAGTCAATGTGGAGGCTATATACAGGGGTTACGGCACAGAGTCAATGTGGAGGCTATATACAGGGTGTTACGGCACAGAGTCAATGTGGAGGCTATATACAGGGTGTTACTGCACAGAGTCAATGTGGAGGCTATATACAGGGGTTACGGTACAGAGTCAATGTGGAGGCTATATACAGGGGGTGTTACGGCACAGAGTCAATGTGGAGGCTATATACAGGGGGTACCGGTACAGAGTCAATGTGGAGGCTATATACAGGGGTTACGGCACAGAGTCAATGTGGAGGCTATATACAGGGGTTACGGTACAGAGTCAATGTGGAGGCTATATACAGGGTGTTACGGCACAGAGTCAATGTGGAGGCTATATACAGGGTGTTACGGTACAGAGTCAATGTGGAGGCTATATACAGGGTGTTACGGCACAGAGTCAATGTGGAGGCTATATACAGGGGTTACGGTACAGAGTCAATGTGGAGGCTATATACAGGGTGTTACGGCACAGAGTCAATGTGGAGGCTATATACAGGGGGTTACGGCACAGAGTCAATGTGGAGGCTATATACAGGGTGTTACGGTACAGAGTCAATGTGGAGGCTATATACAGGGTGTTACGGCACAGAGTCAATGTGGAGGCTATATACAGGGGTTACGGTACAGAGTCAATGTGGAGGCTATATACAGGGTGTTACGGTACAGAGTCAATGTGGAGGCTATATACAGGGTGTTACGGCACAGAGTCAATGTGGAGGCTATATACAGGGGGTTACGGCACAGAGTCAATGTGGAGGCTATATACAGGGGTTACGGCACAGAGTCAATGTGGAGGCTATATACAGGGTGTTACGGCACAGAGTCAATGTGGAGGCTATATACAGGGGTTACGGCACAGAGTCAATGTGGAGGCTATATACAGGGGTTACGGCACAGAGTCAATGTGGAGGCTATATACAGGGGTTACGGCACAGAGTCAATGTGGAGGCTATATACAGGGTGTTACGGCACAGAGTCAATGTGGAGGCTATATACAGGGTGTTACGGCACAGAGTCAATGTGGAGGCTATATACAGGGTGTTACGGCACAGAGTCAATGTGGAGGCTATATACAGGGGGTTACGGCACAGAGTCAATGTGGAGGCTATATACAGGGGTTACGGCACAGAGTCAATGTGGAGGCTATATACAGGGGTTACGGCACAGAGTCAATGTGGAGGCTATATACAGGGGGTACGGTACAGAGTCAATGTGGAGGCTATATACAGGGGGTACGGTACAGAGTCAATGTGGAGGCTATATACAGGGGGTTACGGCACAGAGTCAATGTGGAGGCTATATACAGGGGGTACGGCACAGAGTCAATGTGGAGGCTATATACAGGGGGTACGGCACAGAGTCAATGTGGAGGCTATATACAGGGGTTACGGTACAGAGTCAATGTGGAGGCTATATACAGGGGGTACGGTACAGAGTCAATGTGGAGGCTATATACAGGGGGTACCGGCACAGAGTCAATGTGGAGGCTATATACAGGGGTACGGCACAGAGTCAATGTGGAGGCTATATACAGGGGGTACGGTACAGAGTCAATGTGGAGGCTATATACAGGGGTTACGGTACAGAGTCAATGTGGAGGCTATATACAGGGGTTACGGTACAGAGTCAATGTGGAGGCTATATACAGGGGTTACGGTACAGAGTCAATGTGGAGGCTATATACAGGGTGTTACGGCACAGAGTCAATGTGGAGGCTATATACAGGGGTTACGGCACAGAGTCAATGTGGAGGCTATATACAGGGTGTTACGGCACAGAGTCAATGTGGAGGCTATATACAGGGGTTACGGCACAGAGTCAATGTGGAGGCTATATACAGGGGTCACGGCACAGAGTCAATGTGGAGGCTATATACAGGGGTTACCGGCACAGAGTCAATGTGGAGGCTATATACAGGGGTTACGGCACAGAGTCAATGTGGAGGCTATATACAGGGGGTGTTACGGCACAGAGTCAATGTGGAGGCTATATACAGGGGGTTACGGCACAGAGTCAATGTGGAGGCTATATACAGGGGTTACGGCACAGAGTCAATGTGGAGGCTATATACAGGGGTTACGGCACAGAGTCAATGTGGAGGCTATATACAGGGTTACGGCACAGAGTCAATGTGGAGGCTATATACAGGGGTTACGGCACAGAGTCAATGTGGAGGCTATATACAGGGGTACGGTACAGAGTCAATGTGGAGGCTATATACAGGGGTGTTACGGTACAGAGTCAATGTGGAGGCTATATACAGGGGTTACCGGTACAGAGTCAATGTGGAGGCTATATACAGGGTGTTACGGCACAGAGTCAATGTGGAGGCTATATACAGGGGGTTACGGTACAGAGTCAATGTGGAGGCTATATACAGGGTGTTACGGCACAGAGTCAATGTGGAGGCTATATACAGGGGTTACGGTACAGAGTCAATGTGGAGGCTATATACAGGGGTTACGGTACAGAGTCAATGTGGAGGCTATATACAGGGGGTACGGCACAGAGTCAATGTGGAGGCTATATACAGGGGGTACCGGCACAGAGTCAATGTGGAGGCTATATACAGGGGTTACGGTACAGAGTCAATGTGGAGGCTATATACAGGGTGTTACGGCACAGAGTCAATGTGGAGGCTATATACAGGGTGTTACGGCACAGAGTCAATGTGGAGGCTATATACAGGGTGTTACGGTACAGAGTCAATGTGGAGGCTATATACAGGGGTTACGTACAGAGTCAATGTGGAGGCTATATACAGGGTGTTACGGCACAGAGTCAATGTGGAGGCTATATACAGGGGGTTACGGCACAGAGTCAATGTGGAGGCTATATACAGGGTGTTACGGCACAGAGTCAATGTGGAGGCTATATACAGGGTGTTACGGCACAGAGTCAATGTGGAGGCTATATACAGGGGGTACGGCACAGAGTCAATGTGGAGGCTATATACAGGGGGTACCGGTACAGAGTCAATGTGGAGGCTATATACAGGGGGTACGGTACAGAGTCAATGTGGAGGCTATATACAGGGGTACTGCACAGAGTCAATGTGGAGGCTATATACAGGGGTTACGGCACAGAGTCAATGTGGAGGCTATATACAGGGGGTACGGCACAGAGTCAATGTGGAGGCTATATACAGGGGTTACGGCACAGAGTCAATGTGGAGGCTATATACAGGGGTTACGGCACAGAGTCAATGTGGAGGCTATATACAGGGGGTTACGGCACAGAGTCAATGTGGAGGCTATATACAGGGTGTTACGGTACAGAGTCAATGTGGAGGCTATATACAGGGGTTACGGCACAGAGTCAATGTGGAGGCTATATACAGGGGTTACGGTACAGAGTCAATGTGGAGGCTATATACAGGGGGTACCGGCACAGAGTCAATGTGGAGGCTATATACAGGGGTTACGGCACAGAGTCAATGTGGAGGCTATATACAGGGGTTACGGCACAGAGTCAATGTGGAGGCTATATACAGGGGGTACAGGTCAACAGAGTCAATGTGGAGGCTATATACAGGGGTTACGGTACAGAGTCAATGTGGAGGCTATATACAGGGTGTTACGGCACAGAGTCAATGTGGAGGCTATATACAGGGGTTACGGCACAGAGTCAATGTGGAGGCTATATACAGGGGTTACGGCACAGAGTCAATGTGGAGGCTATATACAGGGTGTTACGGCACAGAGTCAATGTGGAGGCTATATACAGGGGGGTGTTACGGTACAGAGTCAATGTGGAGGCTATATACAGGGTGTTACGGCACAGAGTCAATGTGGAGGCTATATACAGGGTGTTACGGCACAGAGTCAATGTGGAGGCTATATACAGGGGTTACCGGTACAGAGTCAATGTGGAGGCTATATACAGGGTGTTACGGCACAGAGTCAATGTGGAGGCTATATACAGGGGTTACGGCACAGAGTCAATGTGGAGGCTATATACAGGGGTTACGGCACAGAGTCAATGTGGAGGCTATATACAGGGTGTTACGGTACAGAGTCAATGTGGAGGCTATATACAGGGGTTACCGGCACAGAGTCAATGTGGAGGCTATATACAGGGGGTTACGGCACAGAGTCAATGTGGAGGCTATATACAGGGGGTTACGGTACAGAGTCAATGTGGAGGCTATATACAGGGGGTACCGGCACAGAGTCAATGTGGAGGCTATATACAGGGTGTTACGGTACAGAGTCAATGTGGAGGCTATATACAGGGGGTTACCGGTACAGAGTCAATGTGGAGGCTATATACAGGGGGTACGGTACAGAGTCAATGTGGAGGCTATATACAGGGGTTACGGCACAGAGTCAATGTGGAGGCTATATACAGGGGGTACCGGCACAGAGTCAATGTGGAGGCTATATACAGGGGTTACGGCACAGAGTCAATGTGGAGGCTATATACAGGGTGTTACGGCACAGAGTCAATGTGGAGGCTATATACAGGGGGTTACGGTACAGAGTCAATGTGGAGGCTATATACAGGGGTTACGGTACAGAGTCAATGTGGAGGCTATATACAGGGGTTACGGCACAGAGTCAATGTGGAGGCTATATACAGGGGTTACGGCACAGAGTCAATGTGGAGGCTATATACAGGGGTTACGGCACAGAGTCAATGTGGAGGCTATATACAGGGTGTTACGGCACAGAGTCAATGTGGAGGCTATATACAGGGTGTTACGGCACAGAGTCAATGTGGAGGCTATATACAGGGGTTACGGTACAGAGTCAATGTGGAGGCTATATACAGGGGGTACCGGCACAGAGTCAATGTGGAGGCTATATACAGGGGTTACCGGCACAGAGTCAATGTGGAGGCTATATACAGGGGTTACGGCACAGAGTCAATGTGGAGGCTATATACAGGGGTTACGGTACAGAGTCAATGTGGAGGCTATATACAGGGTGTTACGGTACAGAGTCAATGTGGAGGCTATATACAGGGGTTACGGCACAGAGTCAATGTGGAGGCTATATACAGGGGTTACGGCACAGAGTCAATGTGGAGGCTATATACAGGGTGTTACGGTACAGAGTCAATGTGGAGGCTATATACAGGGTGTTACGGCACAGAGTCAATGTGGAGGCTATATACAGGGTGTTACGGCACAGAGTCAATGTGGAGGCTATATACAGGGGTTACGGTACAGAGTCAATGTGGAGGCTATATACAGGGGTACGGCACAGAGTCAATGTGGAGGCTATATACAGGGGTGTTACGGTACAGAGTCAATGTGGAGGCTATATACAGGGGTTACGGTACAGAGTCAATGTGGAGGCTATATACAGGGTGTTACGGTACAGAGTCAATGTGGAGGCTATATACAGGGTGTTACGGCACAGAGTCAATGTGGAGGCTATATACAGGGGTACGGTACAGAGTCAATGTGGAGGCTATATACAGGGGTTACGGCACAGAGTCAATGTGGAGGCTATATACAGGGGTTACCGGCACAGAGTCAATGTGGAGGCTATATACAGGGGTTACGGTACAGAGTCAATGTGGAGGCTATATACAGGGGTTACGGCACAGAGTCAATGTGGAGGCTATATACAGGGTGTTACGGCACAGAGTCAATGTGGAGGCTATATACAGGGGTACCGGCACAGAGTCAATGTGGAGGCTATATACAGGGTGTTACGGCACAGAGTCAATGTGGAGGCTATATACAGGGTGTTACGGTACAGAGTCAATGTGGAGGCTATATACAGGGTGTTACGGCACAGAGTCAATGTGGAGGCTATATACAGGGTGTTACGGTACAGAGTCAATGTGGAGGCTATATACAGGGTGTTACGGCACAGAGTCAATGTGGAGGCTATATACAGGGGGTTACGGCACAGAGTCAATGTGGAGGCTATATACAGGGGTTACGGTACAGAGTCAATGTGGAGGCTATATACAGGGTGTTACGGTACAGAGTCAATGTGGAGGCTATATACAGGGTGTTACGGCACAGAGTCAATGTGGAGGCTATATACAGGGGGTTACGGCACAGAGTCAATGTGGAGGCTATATACAGGGGTTACGGTACAGAGTCAATGTGGAGGCTATATACAGGGGTTACGGCACAGAGTCAATGTGGAGGCTATATACAGGGGGTTACGGTACAGAGTCAATGTGGAGGCTATATACAGGGGTTACGGCACAGAGTCAATGTGGAGGCTATATACAGGGGTTACGGTACAGAGTCAATGTGGAGGCTATATACAGGGGGTACGGTACAGAGTCAATGTGGAGGCTATATACAGGGGGTACGGCACAGAGTCAATGTGGAGGCTATATACAGGGGTACCGGTACAGAGTCAATGTGGAGGCTATATACAGGGGGTACCGGCACAGAGTCAATGTGGAGGCTATATACAGGGGGTACCGGTACAGAGTCAATGTGGAGGCTATATACAGGGGTACCGGCACAGAGTCAATGTGGAGGCTATATACAGGGGTACAGGGGGTACAGAGTCAATGTGGAGGCTATATACAGGGGTTACGGCACAGAGTCAATGTGGAGGCTATATACAGGGGTTACGGCACAGAGTCAATGTGGAGGCTATATACAGGGGTTACGGCACAGAGTCAATGTGGAGGCTATATACAGGGGGTACCGGCACAGAGTCAATGTGGAGGCTATATACAGGGGGGGTTACGGTACAGAGTCAATGTGGAGGCTATATACAGGGGTTACGGCACAGAGTCAATGTGGAGGCTATATACAGGGGGTACGGCACAGAGTCAATGTGGAGGCTATATACAGGGGTTACGGTACAGAGTCAATGTGGAGGCTATATACAGGGTGTTACGGTACAGAGTCAATGTGGAGGCTATATACAGGGGTTACGGTACAGAGTCAATGTGGAGGCTATATACAGGGGTTACGGCACAGAGTCAATGTGGAGGCTATATACAGGGGTTACGGCACAGAGTCAATGTGGAGGCTATATACAGGGGTTACGGCACAGAGTCAATGTGGAGGCTATATACAGGGGTTACGGCACAGAGTCAATGTGGAGGCTATATACAGGGTGTACGGCACAGAGTCAATGTGGAGGCTATATACAGGGGTACGGCACAGAGTCAATGTGGAGGCTATATACAGGGGTTACGGCACAGAGTCAATGTGGAGGCTATATACAGGGGTTACGGCACAGAGTCAATGTGGAGGCTATATACAGGGGTTACGGCACAGAGTCAATGTGGAGGCTATATACAGGGGTTACGGCACAGAGTCAATGTGGAGGCTATATACAGGGTGTTACGGCACAGAGTCAATGTGGAGGCTATATACAGGGGTTACCGGCACAGAGTCAATGTGGAGGCTATATACAGGGGGTACGGCACAGAGTCAATGTGGAGGCTATATACAGGGGGTTACGGCACAGAGTCAATGTGGAGGCTATATACAGGGGGTACCGGTACAGAGTCAATGTGGAGGCTATATACAGGGGGTACCGGTACAGAGTCAATGTGGAGGCTATATACAGGGGTACGGTACAGAGTCAATGTGGAGGCTATATACAGGGTGTTACGGCACAGAGTCAATGTGGAGGCTATATACAGGGTGTTACGGCACAGAGTCAATGTGGAGGCTATATACAGGGGGTTACGGTACAGAGTCAATGTGGAGGCTATATACAGGGGGTACGGCACAGAGTCAATGTGGAGGCTATATACAGGGTGTTACGGCACAGAGTCAATGTGGAGGCTATATACAGGGGGTACGGCACAGAGTCAATGTGGAGGCTATATACAGGGGGTACCGGTACAGAGTCAATGTGGAGGCTATATACAGGGGTTACGGTACAGAGTCAATGTGGAGGCTATATACAGGGGGTACCGGCACAGAGTCAATGTGGAGGCTATATACAGGGTGTTACGGTACAGAGTCAATGTGGAGGCTATATACAGGGGGTACGGCACAGAGTCAATGTGGAGGCTATATACAGGGGTTACGGCACAGAGTCAATGTGGAGGCTATATACAGGGTGTTACGGCACAGAGTCAATGTGGAGGCTATATACAGGGGGTACGGTACAGAGTCAATGTGGAGGCTATATACAGGGGTTACGGTACAGAGTCAATGTGGAGGCTATATACAGGGTGTTACGGCACAGAGTCAATGTGGAGGCTATATACAGGGTGTTACGGCACAGAGTCAATGTGGAGGCTATATACAGGGGTTACGGCACAGAGTCAATGTGGAGGCTATATACAGGGGGTACGGTACAGAGTCAATGTGGAGGCTATATACAGGGTGTTACGGCACAGAGTCAATGTGGAGGCTATATACAGGGGGTTACGGTACAGAGTCAATGTGGAGGCTATATACAGGTGTTACGGTACAGAGTCAATGTGGAGGCTATATACAGGGTGTTACGGCACAGAGTCAATGTGGAGGCTATATACAGGGTGTTACGGCACAGAGTCAATGTGGAGGCTATATACAGGGTGTTACGGTACAGAGTCAATGTGGAGGCTATATACAGGGTATTACGGTACAGAGTCAATGTGGAGGCTATATACAGGGGGTACCGTACAGAGTCAATGTGGAGGCTATATACAGGGGTTACGGTACAGAGTCAATGTGGAGGCTATATACAGGGGTTACGGTACAGAGTCAATGTGGAGGCTATATACAGGGGGTTACGGTACAGAGTCAATGTGGAGGCTATATACAGGGTGTTACGGCACAGAGTCAATGTGGAGGCTATATACAGGGTGTTACGGCACAGAGTCAATGTGGAGGCTATATACAGGGGTACGGTACAGAGTCAATGTGGAGGCTATATACAGGGTATTACGGTACAGAGTCAATGTGGAGGCTATATACAGGGGTTACGGCACAGAGTCAATGTGGAGGCTATATACAGGGGTTACGGTACAGAGTCAATGTGGAGGCTATATACAGGGGGTACCGGTACAGAGTCAATGTGGAGGCTATATACAGGGGGTTACGGCACAGAGTCAATGTGGAGGCTATATACAGGGGGTACGGCACAGAGTCAATGTGGAGGCTATATACAGGGGTTACGGCACAGAGTCAATGTGGAGGCTATATACAGGGGGTACGGTACAGAGTCAATGTGGAGGCTATATACAGGGGTTACCGGTACAGAGTCAATGTGGAGGCTATATACAGGGGGTACCGGTACAGAGTCAATGTGGAGGCTATATACAGGGGGTGTTACGGCACAGAGTCAATGTGGAGGCTATATACAGGGGTTACGGTAC
Source organism: Oncorhynchus nerka (assembly GCF_034236695.1). NCBI lineage: Eukaryota > Metazoa > Chordata > Actinopteri > Salmoniformes > Salmonidae > Oncorhynchus > Oncorhynchus nerka. The sequence continues at coordinate 6,564,727 of NC_088418.1, read as the reverse complement.
AGAGTCAATGTGGAGGCTATATACAGGGGGTACCGGCACAGAGTCAATGTGGAGGCTATATACAGGGTGTTACGGCACAGAGTCAATGTGGAGGCTATATACAGGGGGTACAGGGCACAGAGTCAATGTGGAGGCTATATACAGGGGGTTACTGCACAGAGTCAATGTGGAGGCTATATACAGGGGTACTGCACAGAGTCAATGTGGAGGCTATATACAGGGGTTACGGCACAGAGTCAATGTGGAGGCTATATACAGGGGTTACGGTACAGAGTCAATGGGAGGCTATATACAGGGGGTGTTACGGCACAGAGTCAATGTGGAGGCTATATACAGGGGGTACGGTACAGAGTCAATGTGGAGGCTATATACAGGGGGTACGGCACAGAGTCAATGTGGAGGCTATATACAGGGGGTACTGCACAGAGTCAATGTGGAGGCTATATACAGGGGGTACGGCACAGAGTCAATGTGGAGGCTATATACAGGGGTACAGGCACAGAGTCAATGTGGAGGCTATATACAGGGTGTTACGGCACAGAGTCAATGTGGAGGCTATATACAGGGGGTTATGGCACAGAGTCAATGTGGAGGCTATATACAGGGGGAAACCACAGAGTCAATGTGGAGGCTATATACAGGGGTACTGCACAGAGTCAATGTGGAGGTATATACAGGGGTACCGGCACAGAGTCAATGTGGAGGCTATATACAGGGGTACCGGCACAGAGTCAAATGTGGAGGCTATATACAGGGGGTACCTGGCACAGAGTCAATGTGGAGGCTATATACAGGGGGTACGGCACAGAGTCAATGTGGAGGGTATATACAGGGGGTACGGCACAGAGTCAATGTGGAGGCTATATACAGGGTCAATGTGACGGCACAGAGTCAATGTGGAGGCTATATACAGGGGTACGGTACAGAGTCAATGTGGAGGCTATATACAGGTAACCGGCACAGAGTCAATGTGGAGGCTATATACAGGGGGCACTGCACAGAGTCAATGTGGAGGCTATATACAGGGGGTACTGGTACAGAGTCAATGTGGAGGCTATATACAGGGGGTACGGGGGTGTCAATGTGGAGGGCACAGAGTCAATGTGACCCTCCTATATACAGGGGGTACCAGCACAGAGTCAATGTGGAGGCTATATACAGGGGTACCAGTACAGAGTCAATGTGGAGGCTATATACAGGGGTCCACCGGCACAGAGTCAATGTGGGAGACTATATACAGGGGGTACCAGTGCACAGAGTCAATGTGGAGGCTATATACAGGGGGCCCCAGGACTACAGAGTCAATGATGAGGCTATATACAGGGGGTACCAGTACAGAGTCAATGTGGCTCCAGTTATATACAGGGGTACCGGTACAGAGTCAATGTGGAGGCTATATACAGGGGGTACCTGTACAGAGTCAATGTGGAGGCTATATACAGGGGGTACCGGCACAGAGTCAATGGAGGCTATATACAGGGGGACCATACAGAGTCAATGTGGAGGCTATATACAGGGGGCACCGCAGAGTCAAGTGGAGGCTATATACAGGGGTACCGGTACAGAGTCAATGTGAGGTTTATATACTCGGGGGTACCGGCACAGAGTCAATGTGGAGGACTATACAGGGGGTACCTTGTTGTACAGAGTCACCTGGAGGTTATATACAGGGGTCTGCACGGCACAGAGTCAATGGAGGACTATATACAGGTCATGGGCTATATACCCGGCACAGAGTCAATGTGGAGGCTATATACAGGGGTTCCCTTCTGCACAGAGTCAATGTGGAGGCTATATACAGGGGGGTACAGAGTCAATGTGGAGGCTATATACAGGGGGTACCGGTACAGAGTCAATGTGGAGGCTATATACAGGGGTACCGGATTTGACAGAGTCAATTTGGAGGCTATATACAGGGGGTACGGTACAGAGTCAATGTGGAGGCTATATACAGGGTATTATGGTACAGAGTCACAGAGTGGAGGCTATATACAGGGGGCACAGAGTCAATGTGGAGGCTATATACAGGGGGTACTGTACAGAGTCAATGTGGAGGCTATATACAGGGGGTTACCAGTACAGAGTCAATGTGGAGGCTATATACAGGGGTTACGGTACAGAGTCAATGTGGAGGCTATATACAGGGGGTACAGTGCACAGAGTCAATGTGGAGGCTATATACAGGGGGTACCGGTACAGAGTCAATGTGGAGGCTATATACAGGGGGTACGGTACAGAGTCAATGTGGAGGCTATATACAGGGGGTACCGGTACAGAGTCAATGTGGAGGCTATATACAGGGGTCCCTATATACATGGGGTACCGGTACAGAGTCAATGTGGAGGCTATATACAGGGGGTTACGGTACAGAGTCAATGTGGAGGCTATATACAGGGGGTACGGTACAGAGTCAATGTGGAGGCTATATACAGGGTGTACCGGTACAGAGTCAATGTGGAGGCTATATACAGGGGTACCGGTACAGAGTCAATGTGGAGGCTATATACAGGGGGTACCGGGTACAGAGTCAATGTGGAGGCTATATACAGGGGTACCGGTACAGAGTCAATGTGGAGGCTATATACAGGGGTACCGGTACAGAGTCAATGTGGAGGCTATATACAGGGGTACGGTACAGAGTCAATGTGGAGGCTATATACAGGGGTTACGGTACAGAGTCAATGTGGAGGCTATATACAGGGGGTACCAGTACAGAGTCAATGTGGAGGCTATATACAGGGGTACCGGTACAGAGTCAATGTGGAGGTTATATACAGGGGGTACCGGTACAGAGTCAATGTGGAGGCTATATACAGGGGTACGGTACAGAGTCAATGTGGAGGCTATATACAGGGGGTACTGCACAGAGTCAATGTGGGAGGCTATATACAGGGGGTACCGGTACAGAGTCAATGTGGAGGCTATATACAGGGGGTACTGGTACAGAGTCAATGTGGAGGCTATATACAGGGGGTACCGGTACAGAGTCAATGTGGAGGCTATATACAGGGTATTTACTGCACAGAGTCAATGTGGAGGCTATATACAGGGTATTACGGTACAGAGTCAATGTGGAGGCTATATACAGGGTGTTACGGTACAGAGTCAATGTGGAGGCTATATACAGGGGGTACCAGTACAGAGTCAATGTGGAGGCTATATACAGGTGTACCGGTACAGAGTCAATGTGGAGGCTATATACAGGGGTACCGGCACAGAGTCAATGTGGAGGCTATATACAGGGGTACGGTACAGAGTCAATGTGGAGGCTATATACAGGGGCCACCTGTACAGAGTCAATGTGGAGGCTATATACAGGGGGTACCGGCACAGAGTCAATGTGGAGGCTATATACAGGGGTACCGGTACAGAGTCAATGTGGAGCTATATACAGGGGTACCAGTACAGAGTCAATGTGGAGGCTATATACAGGGTATGCTGGTACAGAGTCAATGTGGAGGCTATATACAGGGAGTCGGTACAATGTGGAGGCTATATACAGGGGGTACGGCACAGAGTCAATGTGGAGGCTATATACAGGGGTACCGGCTTTTACAGAGTCAATGTGGAGGCTATATACAGGGGTACAGGTACAGAGTCAATGTGGAGGCTATATACAGGGGGTACCGGTACAGAGTCAATGTGGAGGTTATATACAGGGGGTACCGGTACAGAGTCAATGTGGAGGCTATATACAGGGTGTAACGGTACAGAGTCAATGTGGAGGTTATATACAGGGGGTACCGGTACAGAGTCAATGTGGAGGTTATATACAGGGGTACGATACAGAGTCAATGTGGAGGCTATATACAGGGGGTTGGTACAGAGTCAATGTGGAGGCTATATACAGGGGGTACGGTACAGAGTCAATGTGGAGGCTATATACAGGGGTTACCGGTACAGAGTCAATGTGGGGAGGCTATATACAGGGGTACCGGCACAGAGTCAATGTGGAGGCTATATACAGGGGTTACGGTACAGAGTCAATGTGGAGGCTATATACAGGGGTACACTGAGTCAATGTGGAGGCTATATACAGGTGTTACGGTACAGAGTCAATGTGGAGGCTATATACAGGGTTACCGGTACAGAGTCAATGTGGAGGCTATATACAGGGTGTTACGGCACAGAGTCAATGTGGAGGCTATATACAGGGGGTACCAGTATAGAGTCAATGTGGAGGCTATATACAGGGTGTACCGGTACAGAGTCAATGTGGAGGCTATATACAGGGTGTACCGGTACAGAGTCAATGTGGAGGCTATATACAGGGGTACCGGTACAGAGTCAATGTGGAGGCTATATACAGGGGTACCGGTACAGAGTCAATGTGGAGGCTATATACAGGGGTACCGGTACAGAGTCAATGTGGAGGCTATATACAGGAGGTACCGGTACAGAGTCAATGTGGAGGCTATATACAGGGGGTACCGGTACAGAGTCAATGTGGAGGCTATATACAGGGGGTACCGGTACAGAGTCAATGTGGAGGCTATATACAGGGGGTACCGGTACAGAGTCAATGTGGAGGCAATATACAGGGGGTATTACGGTACAGAGTCAATGTGGAGGCTATATACAGGGTATTACGGTACAGAGTCAATGTGGAGGCTATATACAGGGGTTACGGTACAGAGTCAATGTGGAGGCTATATACAGGGGGTACCGGTACAGAGTCAATGTGGAGGCTATATACAGGGGTACCGGTACAGAGTCAATGTGGAGGCTATATACAGGGGGTACCGGTACAGAGTTAATGTGGAGGCTATATACAGGGGGTACCGGTACAGAGTCAATGTGGAGGCTATATACAGGGGTACCGGTACAGAGTCAATGTGGAGGCTATATACAGGGGGTACCGGTACAGAGTCAATGTGGAGGCTATACAGGGGGTACCGGTACAGAGTCAATGTGGAGGCTATATACAGGGGTACCGGTACAGAGTCAATGTGGAGACTATATACAGGGGGTACCGGTACAGAGTCAATGTGGAGGCTATATACAGGGGTACGGTACAGAGTCAATGTGGAGGCTATATACAGGGTGTTACGGTACAGAGTCAATGTGGAGGCTATATACAGGGTGTTACGGTACAGAGTCAATGTGGAGGCTATATACAGGGTGTTACGGTACAGAGTCAATGTGGAGGCTATATACAGAGGGTACCGGTACAGAGTCAATGTGGAGGCTATATACAGGGGGTACCGGTACAGAGTCAATGTGGAGGCTATATACAGGGGTACCGGTACAGAGTCAATGTGGAGGTTATATACAGGGGGTACCGGTACAGAGTCAATGTGGAGGCTATATAAGGGGGGTCCCGGTACAGAGTCAATGTGGAGGCTATATACAGGGGGTACCGGTACAGAGTCAATGTGGAGGCTATATACAGGGGGTACCGGTTCAGAGTCAATGTGGAGGCTATATACAGGGGGTACCGGTACAGAGTCAATGTGGAGGCTATATACAGGGGATACCGGTACAGAGTCAATGTGGAGACTATATACAGGGGGTACCGGTACAGAGTCAATGAGGAGGCTATATACAGGGGGTACCGGTACAGAGTCTATGTGGAGGCTATATACAGGGGTACTAGTACAGAGTCAATGTGGAGGCTATATACAGGGGTACTAGTACAGAGTAATATAATGGTAATATAATGTCAATATAATTCAACAGGATTCATCTATGTTGATTTACAACTCTTGTTCCTGCTTTTCTCTTACAGGTTCCTGATGAGGTTTGTGTTCATCAATCAAGTCATGCAAATAGATGAATCCAATTCAGTCTGTAATGAGGCCGCCTGCTCTGTGCATTATACGATATCCTACAATATCTTATTTCTTTATCACTCCTGGTTGGTAAACCACGGTTGATTTATCTGTCTATCTCTTTATCTAAACTGCCTATCAGTTTTCTATTCATCTATTTTCACATCAATTGCCCCCATGATGAATGTTTGTCTGAGGACAATGGTAGCGATCTCTCTCTCTCCCCTTCCTTCCACTTCCTCAGTATAAGGGTCAATCTAACATCCACCTGGGACCAGACGTGCTGCTGAGACAGAAACACGTGGCCATGAGCAGCACCTTCATTAACACCAGAGAGGTAGGTCGGCTGCTTGTAAAGTGGGTTACCATTTTAATTACACCTTTTAATTAAGAAATAATGATTTGATTTGAAGGAGCTTGAAGGGAACTTGGCTGTTATCCTAGTTTGTTTTGTTTTTCTGTAGGTGTGTGACCGTTTCTGCCTTCCCCCTGGGGAGTATGTCGTCATCCCCTCCACCTTCCAGCCTCACAAGAACGGTAGCTTCATCCTCAGAGTGTTCTCGGAGAAACACGCAGCCACCAGGTACGTTCACCTCTAACCTCCTACACACCATGGTCCTGTCTAGAAACAACTCTTAGTCCTTAATATGATCCTGTCTAGAAACAACTCCTAGTCCTTAACCTCCTACACACCATGGTCCTGTCTAGAAACAACTCCTAGTCCTTAACCTCCTACACACCATGGTCCTGTCTGGAAACAACTCCTAGTCCTTAATATGGTCCTGTCTAGAAATAACTCCTCGTCCTTAATATGATCTTGTCTAGAAACAACTCCTAGTCCTAAATATTATCCTGTCTAGAAACAACTCCTAAAGAAACAACTCCTAGTCCTTAACCTCCTACACACCGTGGTCCTGTCTAGAAACAAATCCTAGTCCTTAACCTCCAACACACCATGGTCCTGTCTAGAAACAACTCCTAGTCCTTAACCTCCTACACACCATGGTCCTGTCTAGAAACAAATCCTAGTCCTTAACCTCCAATACACCATGGTCCTGTCTAGAAACAACTCCTAGTCCTTAATATGATCCTGTCTAGAAAGAATTCCTAGTCATTAACCCCTACACACCATGGTCCTGTCTAGAAACAACTCCTAGTCCTTAATATGGTCCTGTCTAGAAACAACTCCTAGTCCTTAACCTCCTACACACCGTGGTCCTGTCTAGAAACAAATCCTAGTCCTTAATATTATCCTGTCTAGAAACAACTCTTAGTCCTTAATATGATCCTGTCTAGAAACAACTCCTAGTCCTTAACCTCCTACACACCGTGGTCCTGTCTAGAAACAAATCCCAGTCCTTAATATGGTCCTGTCTAGAAACAACTCTTAGTCCTTAATATGGTCCTGTCTAGAAACAACTCCTAGTCCTTAACCTCCTACACACCATGGTCCTGTCTAGAAGCAACTCCTAGTCCTTAATATGGTCCTGTCCAGAAACAACTCCTAGTCCTTGATATGGTCCTGTCTAAACAACTCCTAGTCATTAACCTCCTACACACTATGGTCCTGTCTAGAAACAACTCCTAGTCCTTAACCTCCTACACACCATGGTCCTGTCTGGAAACAACTCCTAGTCCTTAATATGGTCCTGTCTAGAAATAACTCCTCGTCCTTAATATGATCTTGTCTAGAAACAACTCCTAGTCCTAAATATTATCCTGTCTAGAAACAACTCCTAAAGAAACAACTCCTAGTCCTTAACCTCCTACACACCGTGGTCCTGTCTAGAAACAAATCCTAGTCCTTAACCTGCAACACACCATGGTCCTGTCTAGAAACAACTCCTAGTCCTTAACCTCCTACACACCATGGTCCTGTCTAGAAACAAATCCTAGTCCTTAACCTCCAATACACCATGGTCCTGTCTAGAAACAACTCCTAGTCCTTAATATGATCCTGTCTAGAAAGAATTCCTAGTCATTAACCCCTACACACCATGGTCCTGTCTAGAAACAACTCCTAGTCCTTAATATGGTCCTGTCTAGAAACAACTCCTAGTCCTTAACCTCCTACACACCGTGGTCCTGTCTAGAAACAAATCCTAGTCCTTAATATTATCCTGTCTAGAAACAACTCTTAGTCCTTAATATGATCCTGTCTAGAAACAACTCCTAGTCCTTAACCTCCTACACACCGTGGTCCTGTCTAGAAACAAATCCCAGTCCTTAATATGGTCCTGTCTAGAAACAACTCTTAGTCCTTAATATGGTCCTGTCTAGAAACAACTCCTAGTCCTTAACCTCCTACACACCATGGTCCTGTCTAGAAGCAACTCCTAGTCCTTAATATGGTCCTGTCCAGAAACAACTCCTAGTCCTTGATATGGTCCTGTCTAAACAACTCCTAGTCATTAACCTCCTACACACTATGGTCCTGTCTAGAAACAACTTCTAGTCATTAACCTCCTAGACACCATGGTCCTGTATAGAAACAACTCCTAGTCCTTAATATGGTCCTGTCTAGAAACAACTCATAGTCCTTAATATGGTCCTGTCCAGAAACAACTCCTAGTCCTTAAACTCCTACACACCATGGTCCTGTCTAGAAACAACTCCTAGTCCTTAACCTCTACACACCATGGTCCTGTCTAGAAACAACTCCTAGTCCTTAACCTCTACACACCATGGTCCTGTCTAGAAACAACTCCTAGTCCTTAACCTCTACACACCATGGTCCTGTCTAGAAACAACTCCTAGTCCTTAATATGGTCCTGTCTAGAAACAACTCCTTGTCTTTGATATGGTCCTGTCTAGAAACAACTCCTAGTCATTAACCTCCTACACACTATGGGCTGTCTAGAAACGACTCCTAGTCAATAACCTCCTAGACACCATGGTCCTGTCTAGAAACAACTCCTAGTCCTTAATATGATCCTGTGTAGAAATAATTCCTAGTCATTAACCCCTACACACCATGGTCCTGTCTAGAAACAACTCCTAGTCCTTAATATGGTCCTGTCTAGAAACAACTCCTAGTCCTTGATATGGTCCTGTCTAGAAACAACTCCTAGTCATTAACCCCTACACACCATGGTCCTGTCTAGAAACAACTCCTAGTCCTTAATATGGTCCTGTCTAGAAACAACTCCGAGTCATTAATATGGTCCTGTCTAGAAACAACTCCTAGTCCTTAATATGGTCCTGTCTAAACAACTCCTAGTCATTAACCTCCTAGACACTATGGTCCTGTCTAGAAACAACTCCTAGTCCTTAATATGATCCTGTCTAGAAACAATTCCTAGTCAGTAACCTCCTACAAACTATGGTCCTGTCTAGAAACAACTCCTAGTCCTTAACCTCCAACACACCATGGTCCTGTCTAGAAACAACTCCGAGTCCTTAACCTCCTACACACCATGGTCCTGTCTAGAAACAACTCCTAGTCCTTAACCTCCTACACACCATGGTCCTGTCTAGAAACAACTCCTAGTCATTAACCTCTACACACCATGGTCCTCCCTAGAAACAACTCCTAGTCCTTAACCTCCAACACACCATGATCCTGTCTAGAAAAACTCCTAGTCCTTAACATCCTAGACACTATGATCCTGTCTAGAAACAACTCCTAGTCCTTACGAAACAACTCCTAGTCCTTAATATGGTCCTGTCTAGAAACAACTCCTAGTCCTTAAGAAACAATTCCTAGTCCTAATATGATCCTGTCTAGAAACAACTCCTAGTCCTTAATATGATCCTGTCTAGAAACAACTCCTAGTCCTTAATATTATCCTGTCTAGAAACAATTCCTAGTCTTTAATATGATCCTGTCTAGAAACAACTCCTTGTCCTTAATATGATCCTGTCTACAAACAACTCCTAGTCCTTAATATGATCCTGTGTAGAAACAACTCCTAGTCCTTAATATTATCCTGTCTAGAAACAACTCCTAGTCCTTATCCTCCTAGACACTATGATCCTGTCTAGAAACAACTCCTAGTCCTTAAGAAACAACTCCTAGTCCTTAATATGATCCTGTCTAGAATGAATTCCTAGTCCTTAACCTCCTACACACCATGGTCCTGTCTAGAAACTACTCCTAGTCCTTAATATGATCCTATCTAGAAAGAATTCCTAGTCATTAACCTCTACACACCATGGTCCTGTCTAGAAACAACTCCTAGTCCTTAATATGGTCCTGTCTAGAAACAACTCTAGTCCTTAATACACACTGGTCCTGTCTAGAAACAGCTCCTAGTCCTTAATATGATCCTGTCTAGAAACAACTCCTAGTCCTTAATATGATCCTGTCTAGAAACAACTCCTAGTCCTTAACCTCCTACACACTGTGGTCCTGTCTAGAAACAAATCCTAGTCCTTAATATGGTCCTGTCTAGAAACAACTCTTAGTCCTTAATATGGTCCTGTCTAGAAACAACTCCTAGTCCTTAACCTCCTACACACCATGGTCCTGTCTAGAAGCAACTCCTAGTCCTTAATATGGTCCTGTCTAGAAACAACTCCTAGTCCTTGATATGGTCCTGTCTAAACAACTCCTAGTCATTAACCTCCTACACACTATGGTCCTGTCTAGAAACAACTTCTAGTCATTAACCTCCTAGACACCATGGTCCTGTCTAGAAACAACTCCTACTCCTTAATATGGTCCTGTCTAGAAACAACTCCTAGTCCTTAATATGGTCCTGTCTAGAAACAAATCCTAGTCCTTAACCTCCAATACACCATGGTCCTGTCTAGAAACAACTCCTAGTCCTTAATATGATCCTGTCTAGAAAGAATTCCTAGTCATTAACCCCTACACACCATGGTCCTGTCTAGAAACAACTCCTAGTCCTTAATATGGTCCTGTCTAGAAACAACTCCTAGTCCTTAATACACATGGTCCTGTCTAGAAACAACTCCTAGTCCTTAATATTATCCTGTCTAGAAACAACTCCTAGTCCTTATCCTTAATATGATCCTGTTTAGAAACAACTCCTAGTCCTTAACCTCCTACACACCGTGGTCCTGTCTAGAAACAAATCCTAGTCCTTAATATGGTCCTGTCTAGAAACAACTCTTAGTCCTTAATATGGTCCTGTCTAGAAACAACTCCTAGTCCTTAACCTCCTACACACCATGGTCCTGTCTAGAAGCAACTCCTAGTCCTTAATATGGTCCTGTCCAGAAACAACTCCTAGTCCTTGATATGGTCCTGTCTAAACAACTCCTAGTCATTAACCTCCTACACACTATGGTCCTGTCTAGAAACAACTTCTAGTCATTAACCTCCTAGACACCATGGTCCTGTATAGAAACAACTCCTAGTCCTTAATATGGTCCTGTCTAGAAACAACTCATAGTCCTTAATATGGTCCTGTCTAGAAACAACTCCTAGTCCTTAACCTCCTACACACCATGGTCCGGTCTAGAAACAACTCCTAGTCCTTAACCTCCTACACACCATGGTCCTATCCAGAAACAACTCCTAGTCCTTAAACTCCTACAGACCATTGCCCTGTCTAGAAACAACTCCTAGTCCTTAACCTCTACACACCATGGTCCTGTCTAGAAACAACTCCTAGTCCTTAACCTCTACACACCATGGTCCTGTCTAGAAACAACTCCTAGTCCTTAATATGGTCCTGTCTAGAAACAACTCCTTGTCCTTGATATGGTCCTGTCTAGAAACAACTCCTAGTCATTAACCTCCTACACACTATGGGCCTGTCTAGAAACGACTCCTAGTCAATAACCTCCTAGACACCATGGTCCTGTCTAGAAACAACTCCTAGTCCTTAATATGATCCTGTGTAGAAATAATTCCTAGTCATTAACCCCTACACACCATGGTCCTGTCTAGAAACAACTCCTAGTCCTTAATATGGTCCTGTCTAGAAACAACTCCCAGTCATTAATATGGTCCTGTCTAGAAACAACTCCTAGTCCTTAATATGGTCCTGTCTAGAAACAACTCCTAGTCCTTAATATGGTCCTGTCTAGAAACAACTCCTAGTCCTTAACCTCCTACACACCATGGTCCGGTCTAGAAACAACTCCTAGTCCTTAACCTCCTACACACCATGGTCGTGTCTAGAAACAACTCCTAGTCCTTAACCTCCTACACACCATGGTCCTGTCCAGCAACAACTCCTAGTCCTTAAACTCCTACACACCATGGTCCTGTCTAGAAACAACTCCTAGTCCTTAACCTCTACACACCATGGTCCTGTCTAGAAACAACTCCTAGTCCTTAATATGGTCCTGTCTAGAAACAACTCCTAGTCCTTGATATGGTCCTGTCTAGAAACAACTCCTAGTCATTAACCTCCTACACACTATGGGCCTGTCTAGAAACAACTCCTAGTCAATAACCTCCTAGACACCATGGTCCTGTCTAGAAACAACTCCTAGTCCTTAATATGATCCTGTGTAGAAAGAATTCCTAGTCATTAACCCCTACACACCATGGTCCTGTCTAGAAACAAATCCTAGTCCTTAATATGGTCCTGTCTAGAAACAACTCTTAGTCCTTAATATGGTCCTGTCTAGAAACAACTCCTAGTCCTTAACCTCCTACACACCATGGTCCTGTCTAGAAGCAACTCCTAGTCCTTAATATGGTCCTGTCCAGAAACAACTCCTAGTCCTTGATATGGTCCTGTCTAAACAACTCCTAGTCATTAACCTCCTACACACTATGGTCCTGTCTAGAAACAACTTCTAGTCATTAACCTCCTAGACACCATGGTCCTGTATAGAAACAACTCCTAGTCCTTAATATGGTCCTGTCTAGAAACAACTCATAGTCCTTAATATGGTCCTGTCTAGAAACAACTCCTAGTCCTTAACCTCCTACACACCATGGTCCGGTCTAGAAACAACTCCTAGTCCTTAACCTCCTACACACCATGGTCCTATCCAGAAACAACTCCTAGTCCTTAAACTCCTACAGACCATTGCCCTGTCTAGAAACAACTCCTAGTCCTTAACCTCTACACACCATGGTCCTGTCTAGAAACAACTCCTAGTCCTTAACCTCTACACACCATGGTCCTGTCTAGAAACAACTCCTAGTCCTTAATATGGTCCTGTCTAGAAACAACTCCTTGTCCTTGATATGGTCCTGTCTAGAAACAACTCTAGTCATTAACCTCCTACACTATGGGCCTGTCTAGAAACGACTCCTAGTCAATAACCTCCTAGACACCATGGTCCTGTCTAGAAACAACTCCTAGTCCTTAATATGATCCTGTGTAGAAATAATTCCTAGTCATTAACCCCTACACACCATGGTCCTGTCTAGAAACAACTCCTAGTCCTTAATATGAGGTCCTGTCTAGAAACAACTCCCAGTCATTAATATGGTCCTGTCTAGAAACAACTCCTAGTCCTTAATATGGTCTGTCTAGAAACAACTCCTAGTCCTTAATATGGTCCTGTCTAGAAACAACTCCCTAGTCCTGTAACCTCCTACACACCATGGTCCGGTCTAGAAACAACTCCTAGTCCTTAACCTCCTACACACCATGGTCGTGTCTAGAAACAACTCTAGTCCTTAACCTCCTACACACCATGGTCCTGTCCAGCAACAACTCCTAGTCCTTAAACTCCTACACACCATGGTCCTGTCTAGAAACAACTCCTAGTCCTTAACCTCTACACACCATGGTCCTGTCTAGAAACAACTCCTAGTCCTTAATATGGTCCTGTCTAGAAACAACTCCTAGTCCTTGATATGGTCCTGTCTAGAAACAACTCCTAGTCATTAACCTCCTACACACTATGGGCCTGTCTAGAAACAACTCCTAGTCAATAACCTCCTAGACACCATGGTCCTGTCTAGAAACAACTCCTAGTCCTTAATATGATCCTGTGTAGAAAGAATTCCTAGTCATTAACCCCTACACACCATGGTCCTGTCTAGAAACAACTCCTAGTCCTTAATATGGTCCTGTCTAGAAACAAGTCCGTGTCATTAATATGGTCCTGTCTAGAAACAACTCCTAGTCCTTAATATGGTCCAGTCTAAACAATTCCTAGTCATTAACCTCCTACACACTATGGTCCTGTCTAGAAACAACTCCTAGTCCTTAATATGATCCTGTCTAGAAACAACTCCTAGTCCTTAACCTCCAACACACCATGGTCCTGTCTAGAAACAACTCCGAGTCCTTAACCTCCTACACACCATGGCCCTGTCTAGAAACAACTCCTAGTCCTTAACCTCCTACACACCATGGTCCTGTCTAGAAACAATTCATAGTCCTTAACCTCCAACACACCATGGTCCTGTCTAGAAACAACTCCTAGTCCTTAACCTCCTACACACCATGGTCCTGTCTAGACACAACTCATAGTCATTAACCTCTACACACCATGGTCCTCCCAAGAAAAAACTCCTAGTCCTTAACCTCCAACACACCATGATCCTGTCTAGAAAAACTCCTAGTCCTTAACATCCTAGACACTATGCTCCTGTCTAAAAACAATTCCTAGTCATTAATATGATCCTGTCTAGAAACAACTCCTAGTCCTTACGAAACAACTCCTAGTCCTAATATGATCCTGTCTAGAAACAACTCCTAGTCCTTAATATGATCCTGTCTAGAAACAACTCCTAGTCCTTAATATAATGCTGTCTAGAAACAACTCCTAGTCCTTAACCTCTACACACCATGGTCCTGTCTAGAAACAACTCCTAGTCCTTAATATGGTCCTGTCTAGAAATAACTCCTAGTCCTTAACCTCCTACACACTGTGGTCCTGTCTAGAAACAAATCCTAGTCCTTAATATGATCCTGTCTAGAAACAACTCTTAGTCCTTAATATGATCCTGTCTAGAAACAACTCCTAGTCCTTAACCTCCTACACACCGTGGTCCTGTCTAGAAACAAATCCTAGTCCTTAATATGGTCCTGTCTAGAAACAACTCTTAGTCCTTAATATGGTCCTGTCTAGAAACAACTCCTAGTCCTTAACCTCCTACACACCATGGTCCTGTCTAGAAGCAACTCCTAGTCCTTAATATGGTCCTGTCTAGAAACAACTCCTAGTCCTTGATATGGTCCTGTCTAAACAACTCCTAGTCATTAACCTCCTACACACTATGGTCCTGTCTAGAAAGAACTTCTAGTCATTAACCTCCTAGACACCATGGTCCTGTCTAGAAACAACTCCTAGTCCTTAATATGGTCCTGTCTAGAAACAACTCCTAGTCCTTAATATGGTCCTGTCTAGAAACAACTCCTAGTCCTTAACCTCCTACACACCATGGTCCTGTCTAGACACAACTCATAGTCATTAACCTCTACACACCATGGTCCTCCCAAGAAAAAACTCCTAGTCCTTAACCTCCAACACACCATGATCCTGTCTAGAAAAACTCCTAGTCCTTAACATCCTAGACACTATGCTCCTGTCTAAAAACAATTCCTAGTCATTAATATGATCCTGTCTAGAAACAACTCCTAGTCCTTACGAAACAACTCCTAGTCCTAATATGATCCTGTCTAGAAACAACTCCTAGTCCTTAATATGATCCTGTCTAGAAACAACTCCTAGTCCTTAATATAATGCTGTCTAGAAACAACTCCTAGTCCTTAATATTATCCTGTCTAGAAACAACTCCTAGTCTTTAATATGATCCTGTCTAGAAACAACTCCTTGTCCTTAATATGATCCTGTCTACAAACAACTCCTAGTCCTTAACATGATCCTGTCTAGAAACAACTCCTAGTCTTTAATATGATCCTGTCTAGAAACAACTCATTGTCCTTAATATGATCCTGTCTACAAACAACTCCTAGTCCTTAATATGATCCTGTGTAGAAACAACTCCTAGTCCTTAATATTATCCTGTCTAGAAACAACTCCTAGTCCTTAATATTATCCTGTCTAGAAACAACACCTAGTCCTTAATATTATCCTGTCTAGAAACAACTCTTAGTCCTTAATATGGTCCTGTCTAGAAACAACTCCTAGTCCTTAATATGATCCTGTCTAGAAACAACTCTTAGTCCTTAATATGGTCCTGTCTGGAAACAACTCCTAGTCCTTAATATTATCCTGTCTAGAAACAACACCTAGTCCTTAATATTATCCTGTCTAGAAACAACACTTAGTCCTTAATATGGTCCTGTCTAGAAACAACTCCTAGTCCTTAATATGATCCTGTCTAGAAACAACTCTTAGTCCTTAATATGGTCCTGTCTGGAAACAACTCCTAGTCCTTAACCTCCTACACACCATGGTCCTGTCTAGAAGCAACTCCTAGTCCTTAACCCTTACACCCCATGGTCCTGTCTAGAAACAACTCCTAGTCCTTAATATGGAACATTCTGCAGGTTGGAGCGAGCCGGTCGCATCCGCGCTTCGGTCTGCAGGTTGTCTGCAGGTTGTATAACTTTTTCATTACATTTCATTATAGTACAACGGTCTGATTTGTCTAATCTTAGCAATTTCTTCTTAGCTAGCTACATAGTCGTCGTTGTATCAAAGATAATTGCGTAATTATCGTATTTCGTCGTCTCCTATCTGCCCAACACGTTCACCGTCTACCGTAGCACTGTAGTAACTATCACACTCAACTGAACGACTTGATTAGTGTAGTGTTAGCTAGCTACATAGTTGTCTTTGCTGTCTTCGTATCCAAGATAATTGTGTAGTTTAGAGTGTGGAGTCTTAGAGTGATAATTGCGTTATTATCGTATTTCGTCGTCCTCCTATCTGCCTAGCAGCTAGCCAGCTAGCATACGTTCACCGGCTACCGTAGCACTGTAGTAACTATCACACTCAACTGAACGACTTGATTAGTGTAGTATTAGCTAGCTACATAGTTGTCTTTGCTGTCTTCGTATCCAAGATAATTGTGTAGTTAGAGTGTGTAGTCTTAGAGTGATTATCTTAATTTACCGAGGTTAGCTAGCCAGCTATTTTGTCGTCCTTAACGTAGGAGACACTCCTAGCTAGCCAATAGCCAGCCAACGTCTACTGAATAGAACTTTCGCATTCGGTCGCATTCCGCTTCGCTCCACAGGTAGTATCATATTTTCATTTCATTTCATTACAGTCCCAACGGTGTGATTTGTTTGATCGTAGCTAGCTACATAGCTAGCTACATAGCCGTCTTTGTTTCAAAGATAATTGTGTAGTCTAGAGCGATTTTCTAGGTTAGCTAGCCAGCTATTGTCGTTCTCCTAACGCAACGTAACGTAACCAACACTGCTAGCTAGCCAGCTAGCCCCGAAAAGCAGCATTGTAGAAACGTCACACTCAGCGGAACGACTTGATTAGGGTAGTGTCAACAACGCAGCTAGCCTACCTCAGCAGTACTGTATCATTTTAATCATTTTAGTCAATTAGATTCTTGCTACGTAAGCTTAACTTTCTGAACATTCGAGACGTGTAGTCCACTTGTCATTCAATCTCCTCTGCATTAGCGTAGCCTCTTCTCTAGCCTGTCAACTATGTGTCTGTCTATCCCTGTTCTCTCCTCTCTGCACAGACCATACAAACGCTCCACACCGCATGGCGCGGCCACCTAATCTGGTGGTCCCAGCGCACAACCCACGTGGAGTTCCAGGTCTCCGGTAGCCTCTGGAACTGCCGATCTGCGGCCAACAAGGCAGAGTTCATCTCAGCCTATGCCTCCCTCCAGTCCCTCGACTTCTTGGCTCTGACGGAAACATGGATCACCACAGACAACACGCTTCTCCCTGCTCTCTCTTCGTCCGCCCCGTGCTCTCGCACACCCGAGAGCTTCTGGTCAGCGGGGTGGTGGCACCGGGATCCTCATCTCTCCCAAGTGGTCATTCTCTCTTTCTCCCTTACTCATCTGTCTATCGCCTCCTTTGAATTCCATGCTGTCACAGTTACCAGCCCTTTCAAGCTTAACATCCTTATCATTTATCGCCCTCCAGGTTCCCTCGGAGAGTTCATCAATGAGCTTGATGCCTTGATAAGCTCCTTTCCTGAGGACGGCTCACCTCTCACAGTTCTGGGCGACTTTAACCTCCCCGTCTACCTTTGACTCATTCCTCTCTGCCTCCTTCTTTCCCTCCTCTCCTCTTTTGACCTCACCCTCTCACCTTCCCCCTACTCACAAGGCAGGCAATACGCTCGACCTCATCTTTACTAGATGCTGTTCCTCCACTAACCTCATTGCAACTCCCCTCCAAGTCTCCGACCACTACCTTGTATCCTTTTCCCTCTCGCTCTCATCCAACACTTCCCCACTGCCCCTACTCGGATGGTATCGCGCCGTCCCAACCTTCGCTCTCTCTCCCCGCTACTCTCTCCTCTTCCATCCTATCATCTCTTCCCTCTGCTCAAACCTTCTCCAACCTATCTCCTGATTCTGCCTCCTCAACCCTCCTCTCCTCCCTTTCTGCATCCTTTGACTCTCTATGTCCCCTATCCTCCAGGCCGGCTCGGTCCTCCCCTCCCGCTCCGTGGCTCGGCGACTCATTGCGAGCTCACAGAACAGGGCTCCGGGCAGCCGAGCGGAAATGGAGGAAAACTCGCCTCCCTGCGGACCTGGCATCCTTTCACTCCCTCCTCTCTACATTTTCCTCCTCTGTCTCTGCTGCTAAAGCCACTTTCTACCACTCTAAATTCCAAGCATCTGCCTCTAACCCTAGGAAGCTCTTTGCCACCTTCTCCTCCCTCTTGAATCCTCCTCCCCCTCCTCCCTCTCTGCAGATGACTTCGTCAACCATTTTGAAAAGAAGGTCGACGACATCCGATCCTCGTTTGCTAAGTAAAACGACACCGCTGGTCCTGCTCACACTGCCCTACCCTGTGCTCTGACCTCTTTCTCCCCTCTCTCTCCAGATGACATCTCGCGTCTTGTGACGGCCGGCCGCCCAACAACCTGCCCGCTTGACCCTATCCCCTCCTCTCTTCTCCAGACCATCTCCGGTGACCTTCTCCCTTACCTCACCTCGCTCATCAACTCATCCCTGACCGCTGGCTACGTCCCTCCGTCTTCAAGAGAGCGAGAGTTGCACCCCTTCTGAAAAAACCTACACTCGATCCCTCCGATGTCAGCAACTACAGACCAGTATCCCTTCTTTCTTTTCTCTCCAAAACTCTTGAACGTGCCGTCCTTGGCCAGCTCTCCCGCTATCTCTCTCAGAATGACCTTCTTGATCCAAATCAGTCAGGTTTCAAGACTAGTCATTCAACTGAGACTGCTCTTCTCTGTATCACGGAGGCGCTCCGCACTGCTAAAGCTAACTCTCTCTCCTCTGCTCTCATCCTTCTAGACCTATCGGCTGCCTTCGATACTGTGAACCATCAGATCCTCCTCTCCACCCTCTCCGAGTTGGGCATCTCCGGCGCGGCCCACGCTTGGATTGCGTCCTACCTGACAGGTCGCTCCTACCAGGTGGCGTGGCGAGAATCCGTCTCCTCACCACGTGCTCTCACCACTGGTGTCCCCCAGGGCTCTGTTCTAGGCCCTCTCCTATTCTCGCTATACACCAAGTCACTTGGCTCTGTCATAACCTCACATGGTCTCTCCTATCATTGCTATGCAGACGACACACAATTAATCTTCTCCTTTCCCCCTTCTGACGACCAGGTGGCGAATCGCATCTCTGCATGTCTGGCAGACATATCAGTGTGGATGACGGATCATCACCTCAAGCTGAACCTCGGCAAGACGGAGCTGCTCTTCCTCCCGGGAAGGACTGCCCGTTCCATGATCTCGCCATCACGGTTGACAACTCCATTGTGTCCTCGTCCCAGAGCGCTAAGAACCTTGGCGTGATCCTGGACAACACCCTGTCGTTCTCAAATAACATCAAGGCGGTGGCCCGTTCCTGTAGGTTCATGCTCTACAACATCCGCAGAGTACGACCCTGCCTCACACAGGAAGCGGCGCAGGTCCTAATCCAGGCACTTGTCATCTCCCGTCTGGATTACTGCAACTCGCTGTTGGCTGGGCTCCCTGCCTGTGCCATTAAGCCCTACAACTCATCCAGAACGCCGCAGCCCGTCTGGTGTTCAACCTTCCCAAGTTCTCTCACGTCACCCCGCTCCTCCGCTCTCTCCACTGGCTTCCAGTTGAAGCTCGCATCCGCTACAAGACCATGGTGCTTGCCTACGGAGCTGTGAGGGGAACGGCACCTCAGTACCTCCAGGCTCTGATCAGGCCCTACACCCAAACAAGGGCACTGCGTTCATCCACCTCTGGCCTGCTTGCCTCCCTACCACTGAGGAAGTACAGTTCCCGCTCAGCCCAGTCAAAACTGTTCGCTGCTCTGGCCCCCCAATGGTGGAACAAACTCCCTCACGACGCCAGGACAGCGGAGTCAATCACCACCTTCCGGAGACACCTGAAACCCCACCTCTTTAAGGAATACCTAGGATAGGATAAAGTAATCCTTCTCACCCCTCCCCCCCCCCCCTTAAAGACCTAGATGCACTATTGTAAAGTGGCTGTTCCACTGGATGTCATAAGGTGAAAGCACCAATTTGTAAGTCGCTCTGGATAAGAGCGTCTGCTAAATGACTTAAATGTAAATGTAAATGGTCCTGCCTAGAAACAACTCCTAGTCCTTGATATGGTCCTGTCTAAACAACTCCTAGTCATTAACCTCCTACACACTATGGTTCTGTCTAGAAACAACTCCTAGTCATTAACCTCCTAGACACCATGGTCCTGTCTAGAAACAACTCCTAGTCCTTAATATGGTCCTGTCTAGAATCAACACCTAATCCTTAATATGGTCCTGTCTAGAAACAACTCCTAGTCCTTAACCTCCTACACACCATGGTCCGGTCTAGAAACAACTCCTAGTCCTTAACCTCCTACACACCATGCTCCTGTCTAGAAACAACTCCTAGTCCTTAACCTCTACACACCATGGTCCTGTCTAGAAACAACTACTAGTCCTTAACCTCTACACACCATGGTCCTGTCTAGAAACAACTCCTAGTCCTTAATATGGTCCTGTCTAGAAACAACTCCTAGTACTTAATATGATCCTGTCTAGAAAGAATTCCTAGTCATTAACCCCTACACACCATGGTCCTGTCTAGAAACAACTCCTAGTCCTTAATATGGTCCTGTCTAGAAACAACTCTGAGTCCTTAATATGGTCCTGTCTAGAAACAGCTCCTAGTCCTTAATATGATCCTGTCTAGAAACAATTCCTAGTCAGTAACCTCCTACAAACTATGGTCCTGTCTAGAAACAACTCCTAGTCCTTAACCTCCAACACACCATGGTCCTGTCTAGAAACAACTCCTAGTCCTTAACCTCCTACACACCATGGTCCTGTCTAGAAACAACTCCTAGTCATTAACCTCTACACACCATGGTCCTCCCTAGAAACAACTCCTAGTCCTTAACCCCCAACACACCATGATCCTGTCTAGAAAAACTCCTAGTCCTTAACCTCCTAGACACTATGCTCCTGTCTAGAAACAATTCCTAGTCATTTATATGATCCTGTCTAGAAACAACTCCTAGTCCTTAAGAAACAACTCCTAGTCCTTAATATGATCATGTCTAGAAACAACTCCTAGTCCTTAAGAAACAACTCCTAGTCCTTAATATGATCTTGTCTAGAAACAACTCCTAGTCCTTAAGAAACAACTCCTAGTCCTAATATGATCCTGTGTAGAAACAACTCCTAGTCCTTAAGAAACAACTCCTAGTCCTAATATGATCCTGTCTAGAAAAACTCCTAGTCCTTAACCTCCTAGACACTATGCTCCTGTCTAGAAACAATTCCTAGTCATTTATATGATCCTGTCTAGAAACAACTCCTAGTCCTTAAGAAACAACTCCTAGTCCTTAATATGGTCCTGTCTAGAAACAACTCCTAGTCCTTAAGAAACAACTCCTAGTCCTAATATGATCCTGTCTAGAAACAACTCCTAGTCCTTAATATGATCCTGTCTAGAAACAACTCCTAGTCCTTAATATTATCCTGTCTAGAAACAATTCCTAGTCTTTAATATGATCCTGTCTAGAAACAACTCCTAGTCCTTAATATTATCCTGTCTACAAACAACTCCTAGTCCTTAATATGATCCTGTCTAGAAACAACTCCTAGTCCTTAATATTATCGTGTCTAGAAACAACTCCTAGTCCTTATCCTCCTAGACACTATGATCCTGTCTAGAAACAACTCCTAGTCCTTAACCTCCTAGACACTATGATCCTGTCTAGAAACAACTCCTAGTCCTTAAGAAACAACTCCTAGTCCTTAATATGATCCTGTCTAGAAACAACTCCTAGTCCTTAATACGATCTTGTCTAGAAACAACTCCTAGTCCTTAAGAAACAACTCCTAGTCCTTAATATGATCCTGTCTAGAAACAACTCCTTAAGGGGTTGGTCTGTGAAGTGCCTAGGGGAAGGGGCTATGGGGCTTTTCCATTAAGTGCCTAGGGGAAGGGGCTATGGGGGCTTTTCCGTGAAGTGCCTAGGGGAAGGGGCTATGGGGCTTTTCCATTAAGTGCCTAGGGGAAGGGGCTATGGTGCTTTTCCGTGAAGTGCCTAGGGGAAGGGGCTATGGGGCTTTTCCATGAAGTGCCTAGGGGAAGGGGATAAGGGGTTCTTTAATGAAATGCCTAGGTTGGAGGGGCTAAGGGGAAGGGCCTACAGGTTGTTTCTGGACAGGGCCAATAAGCGCAGGATGTTGGTCATCACAATTATGAACAGCTTGCAATGGATTCTGATAGCACTGTTCATCTACAAGCTTATACCCCCACCTAGTGGATAGAGTGTAACTAAAATGAACTGTTTATCATCTAGCTGATACCTCCACCTAGTGGATAAAGAGTGTAACTGAAAGAAACTGTTTATCATCTAGCTGATGCCTCCACCTAGTAACTGAAACAAACTGTTTATCATCTAGCTGATAAAGAGTGTAACTGAAACAAACTTTTTATCATCTAGCTGATACCTCCATCTAGGCAAGTCAATTAAGAACAAATTCTTATTTTCAATGACGGCCTAGGAACAGTGGGTTAACTGCCTGTTCAGGGGCAGAACGACAGATTTGTATCTTGTCAGCTCGGGGATTTGAACTTGCAACCTTCTGATTACTAGTCCGACGCTCTAACCACTAGGCTACCCTGCCACCCCAGGGATAAAGAGTGTAACTGAAACAAACTGTGTATCTACTAGCTGTTACCTCCACCTAGTGGATAAAGAGTGTAACTGAAACAAACTGTGTTATTCCAGTGAAATGGGCTCGGTGGCTGCTGAAGAGGTGAAGGAGGTAAGCTGTTGACCTACTCCTTAGTTGTTCCCTTATTTATTCCAGAGTCTATTGTTTAATCTATTCAGAACGACTGTTTTCCCCACTGTCTTTTATGAGATAATATATCCAAAATATGCTCATTGATCAACATCTATTCTCTCCAGATTAAAGTGGCAGAGAAAGATGTGGATCCCAATTTCAAGCAGATGTTCAAGCAGATCGCCGGCAGTGTAAGTTCCCTCTGGTTTTACACACAACAATGGCCTGAGTTGACTGCTTTACAATAATGGCCTGAGTTGACTGCTTTACAATAATGGCCTGAGTTGACTGCTTTACAATAATGGCCTGAGTTGACTGCTTTACAATAATGGCCTGAGTTGACTGCTTTACAATAATGGCCTGAGTTGACTGCTTTACAATAATGGCCTGAGTTGACTGCTTTACACACAACAATGGCCTGAGTTGACTGCTTTACAATAATGGCCTGAGTTGACTGCTTTACAATAATGGCCTGAGTTGACTGCTTTACAATAATGGCCTGCGTTGACTGCTTTACAATAATGGCCTGAGTTGACTGCTTTACAATAATGGCCTGAGTTGACTGCTTTACAATAATGACCTGAGTTGACTGCTTTACAATAATGACCTGAGTTGACTGCTTTATACACAATAATGACCTGAGTTGACTGCTTTATACACAATAATGGCCTGAGTTGACTGCTTTACAATAATGGCCTGAGTTGACTGCTTTACAATAATGACCTGAGTTGAATGCTTTACAATAATGGCCTGAGTTGACTGCTTTACAATAATGGCCTGAGTTGAATGATTTACAATAATGGCCTGAGTTGACTGCTTTACAATAATGGCCTGAGTTGACTGCTTTACAATAATGGCCTGAGTTGACTGCTTTACACACAACAATGGCCTGAGTTGACTGCTTTACAATAATGGCCTGAGTTGACTGCTTTACAATAATGGCCTGAGTTGACTGCTTTACAATAATGGCCTGCGTTGACTGCTTTACAATAATGGCCTGAGTTGACTGCTTTACACACAACAATGGCCTGAGTTGACTGCTTTACAATAATGGCCTGAGTTGACTGCTTTACAATAATGACCTGAGTTGACTGCTTTACAATAATGACCTGATGATTTGACTGCCTTTATACTTTACAATAATGGCCTGAGTTGACTGCTTTACAATAATGGCCTGAGTTGACTGCTTTACAATAATGACCTGAGTTGACTGCTTTACAATAATGGCCTGAGTTGACTGCTTTACAATAATGGCCTGAGTTGACTGCTTTACAATAATGGCCTGAGTTGAATGATTTACAATAATGGCCTGAGTTGACTGCTTTACAATAATGGCCTGAGTTGACTGCTTTACAATAATGGCCTGAGTTGACTGCTTTACAATAATGGCCTGAGTTGACTGCTTTACAATAATGGCCTGAGTTGACTGCTTTACAATAATGGCCTGAGTTGACTGCTTTACACACAACAATGGCCTGAGTTGACTGCTTTACAATAATGGCCTGAGTTGACTGCTTTACAATAATGGCCTGAGTTGACTGCTTTACAATAATGGCCTGCGTTGACTGCTTTACAATAATGGCCTGAGTTGACTGCTTTACACACAACAATGGCCTGAGTTGACTGCTTTACAATAATGGCCTGAGTTGACTGCTTTACAATAATGACCTGAGTTGACTGCTTTACAATAATGACCTGAGTTGACTGCTTTATACACAATAATGGCCTGAGTTGACTGCTTTACAATAATGGCCTGAGTTGACTGCTTTACAATAATGACCTGAGTTGACTGCTTTACAATAATGGCCTGAGTTGACTGCTTTACAATAATGGCCTGAGTTGACTGCTTTACAATAATGGCCTGAGTTGAATGATTTACAATAATGGCCTGAGTTGACTGCTTTACAATAATGGCCTGAGTTGACTGCTTTACAATAATGGCCTGAGTTGACTGCTTTACAATAATGGCCTGAGTTGACTGCTTTACAATAATGGCCTGAGTTGACTGCTTTACAATAATGGCCTGCGTTGACTGCTTTACAATAATGGCCTGAGTTGACTGCTTTACACACAACAATGGCCTGAGTTGACTGCTTTACAATAATGGCCTGAGTTGACTGCTTTACAATAATGACCTGAGTTGACTGCTTTACAATAATGACCTGAGTTGACTGCTTTACAATTTAGTTGACTGCTTTACAATAATGGCCTGAGTTGACTGCTTTACAATAATGGCCTGAGTTGACTGCTTTACAATAATGACCTGAGTTGACTGCTTTACAATAATGGCCTGAGTTGACTGCTTTACAATAATGGCCTGAGTTGACTGTGTTCTATTTCTCGAACAGGACGGCGAAGTGACTGTCTTCGAACTTGTTGAAATTCTGAACAAAGTTTTCGCTAAAAGTAAAGACATTTTCAATAACTTTCTAAATGATAATAATTATATATATTATTGTACGTAACGAGCCTTAGAATTAATGTTATTTCAACTGAATTATTTTATCCCGATGGCTTCCAGGGGCCGACATCAAGACGGAAGGTTTTAGTCTTGAAACTGGACGACACATTGTCAGTCTTCTAGATGTATCCTTAACAGTTACAAAAACTATTTCCTTTTTTGTCTATATCTTGATTTCACACCTTCACAGATGTTTATACTGCTCCATGCAGTTTTATAACCTGGTCCCAGATCTGTTTGTGTTGTCTAGCCAACTCCTATTGCCATTGGTGTCAATAAGACTAGACTGGTCCCATATCTGTTTGTGCTGTCTAGCCAACTCCTATTGCCATTGGTGTCAATAAGACTAGCCTGGTCCCATATCTGTTTCTGCTGTCTAGCCAACTCCTATTGCCATTGGTGTCAATAAGACTAGCCTGGTCCCAGATCTGTTTGTGCTGTCACACATAGTGAACACCCATTGACATTGACAATGTTTGAGAACTTCCTGTACCTTGTAGGTTCCAAACCTTGACATCTGTCTCCAGAAAGATGGAAATTCCAAGTTGGGACTGGTTGAATTCCACATGCTTTGGATGAAGATCCAGAAATACGTGGTATGAGTGTTGAAGGTGTTGTTGTTGTACAGGTCTCACTGGATCATGTATGATTGAGTTTACTAAATCATACTGTGATGCGTCTACTATTTACCCCTGGGTGAATCTTAACTTCCATTGACATCTATTAAACTACCATTGACATCAGTGCATGACTAAGGGAAAATGTGACTAAATAGAAGTTCAGATGTAGGACCCCCCCTCCCCTCAGTATGTATTAACTGTGTAATATATGTTTCTCTGTTCTGATTGGTCATCATGCTGTGGTTGGTATCTTCAGGAAATTTTCAAGAGTTACGACTCAGACCGCTCTGGAACTATGAGTTCACATGAGATGAGAGGTGCTCTGACAGAAGCAGGTAACACACACGTTTTTTTTGGGGGAGGGGGAGGGTGCTGCGGTGGCTGTGGGGGGTGTGGGTGTTGTGGGGGCCGCAGGGAACTGCAAGATCTGCGGGGGGCCGCAGGGGGTGGCAGGAGCTGTGCGACCTACACCACTGCCCTCATGTGCAACTGATCATTATTTTCTTAAATCTTTCCAGGTACCCCCTGTAGAAAGGCAAGGTACCCCCTGTAGACAGGCCAGGTACCTCCTGTAGATAGGCCAGGTGCCACCTGTAGATAGACCAGGTACCCCCTGTAGACGGGCCAGGTACCCCCTGTAGACGGGTCAGGTACCCCTGTAGACGGGTCAGGTACCCCTGGAGACAGGTCAGGTACCCCCTGTAGATAGACCAGGAACCCCCTGTAGATAGGTCAGGAACCCCCTGTAGACGGGCCAGGAACCCCCTGTAGATAGGTCAGGAACCCCTGTAGATGGGTAAGGAACCCCCTGTAGATAGGCCAGGTACCCCCTGTAGATAGGTCAGGAACCCCCTGTAGATAGGCCAGGAACCCCCTGTAGATAGGCCAGGAACCCCCTGTAGATAGGTCAGGAACCCCTGTAGACGGGTAAGGTACCCTCTGTAGATAGGCCAGGTACCACCTGTAGACGGGCCAGGTACCCCCTGTAGACGGGCCAGGTACCCCCTGTAGACGGGTCAGGTACCCCTGGAGACAGGTCAGGTACCCCCTGTAGATAGGCCAGGAACCCCCTGTAGATAGACCAGGAACCCCCTGTAGATAGGTCAGGAACCCCTGTAGACGGGTCAGGTACCCCCTGTAGACGGGTCAGGTACCCCCTGTAGACGGGCCAGGAACCCCTGGAGACGGGTCAGGTACCCCCTGCACACAGGTCAGGAACCCCCTGTAGATAGGTCAGGTACCCCCTTTAGATAGGACAGGTACTGTAGACGGACCAGGTACCCCCTGTAGATAGGCCAGGTACCCCCTGTAGATAGGACAGGTACCCCTGTAGACGGGTCAGGTACCCCCTGTAGACGGGTCAGGTACCCCCTGTAGACAGGCCAGGTACCCCCTGTAGACAGGCCAGGTACCCCCTGTAGACAGGCCAGGTACCCCCTGTAGACAGGCCAGGTGCCCCCTGTAGACGTGCCAGGTAACCCCTGTAGACGGGCCAGGTACCCCCTGTAGATAGGCCAGGTACCCCCTGTAGATAGGCCAGGTACCCCTGTAGATAGGCCAGGTACCCCCTGTAGATAGACCAGGTACCCCCTGTAGACGGGCCAGGAACCCCTGGAGACGGGTCAGGTACCCCCTGCACACAGGTCAGGAACCCCCTGTAGATAGGTCAGGTACCCCCTGTAGATAGGACAGGTACTGTAGACGGACCAGGTACCCCCTGTAGATAGACCAGGTACCCCCTGTAGATAGACCAGGAACCCCCTGTAGATAGACCAGGTACCCCCTGTAGAAAGAACAGGTACCCCCTGTAGATAGACCAGGTACCCCCTGTAGAAAGAACAGGTACCCCCTGTAGATAGACCAGGTAACCCCTGTAGATAGGTCAGGTACCCCCTGTAGATAGACCAGGTACCCCCTGTAGATAGGACAGGTACCCCCTGTAGATAGACCAGGAACCCCCTGTAGATAGGTCAGGTACCCCCTGTAGATAGACCAGGTACC
Source organism: Oncorhynchus nerka (assembly GCF_034236695.1). Lineage (NCBI taxonomy): Eukaryota > Metazoa > Chordata > Actinopteri > Salmoniformes > Salmonidae > Oncorhynchus > Oncorhynchus nerka. The sequence continues at coordinate 6,536,613 of NC_088418.1, read as the reverse complement.
CCCTGTAGATAGACCAGGTACCCCCTGTAGATAGACCAGGTCCCCCCTTTGTAGATAGACCAGGTACCCCCTGTAGATAGACCAGGAACCCCCTGTAGATAGGTTGACAACCATTGCTCTAGATGGTTACTGGGATGGTTACTGTATGTGGAATGTTATGTCCATATTAATATAATCTATTCATTGTATTTCTATGACCGTGTCCTTTTCCTCAGGCTTCCACATCAACAGTGCAGTGCTGCAGGTCATCGTGAATCGTTATGCCAGCGCCCACTATGCCATCGACTTTCACTGTTTCGTGGACTGTCTCATCAGAGTTGAAATGCTCTTCAGTAAGTCAATTCAACAATAACACAACTCTTCCATCAACATTGGGATGCAAATAGAGAATATAAGACTACAAATGTATTCTACCGGCGTGGAAATTTCGGTTGCGGCTCTGTGAATACAAAACCCCCGCCATAATCAAGCAAAGATAAGGACATACAGTGTACAGATAATACGTTTGTCTGTTGCTTCCGGAACATCCTGCAAATGTTTGGCATCCTGATACATCCTCCAAATGTTTGGCATCCTGGAGCATCCTGAAAACGTGTGGTATCCTGGATCATCCTGTAAATGTTTGGCATCCTGGAACATCCTGAACACGTGTGGTATCCTGGATCATCCTGCAAATGTTTGGCATCCTGGATCATCCTGCAAATGTTTGGCATCCTGGATCATCCTGCAAATGTTTGGCATCCTGGAGCATCCTGCAAATGTTTGGCATCCTGATACATCCTGCAAATGTTTGGCATCCTGGAGCATCCTGCAAATGTTTGGCATCCTGATACATCCTGCAAATGTTTGGCATCCTGGAACATCCTGCAAATGTTTGGCATCCTGATACATCCTGCAAATGTTTGGCATCCTGATACATCCTGCAAATGTTTGGCATCCTGATACATCCTGCAAATGTTTGGCATCCTGGAACATCCTGCAAATGTTTGGCATCCTGATACATCCTGCAAATGTTTGGCATCCTGATACATCCTGCAAATGTTTGGCATCCTGATACATCCTGCAAATGTTTGGCATCCTGGAACATCCTGCAAATGTTTGACATCCTGGATCATCCTGCAAATGTTTGGCATCCTGGAGCATCCTGCAAATGTTTGGCATCCTGATACATCCTGCAAATGTTTGGCATCCTGGAGCATCCTGCAAATGTTTGGCATCCTGATACATCCTGCAAATGTTTGGCATCCTGGAACATCCTGCAAATGTTTGGCATCCTGATACATCCTGCAAATGTTTGGCATCCTGATACATCCTGCAAATGTTTGGCATCCTGATACATCCTGCAAATGTTTGGCATCCTGATACATCCTGCAAATGTTTGGCATCCTGGAACATCCTGCAAATGTTTGACATCCTGGATCATCCTGCAAATGTTTGGCATCCTGGATCATCCTGCAAATGTTTGGCATCCTGATACATCCTGCAAATGTTTGGCATCCTGGAACATCCTGCAAATGTTTGGCATCCTGATACATCCTCCAAATGTTTGGTATCCTGGAACATCCTCCAAACCGTAGATGATATAGGTCCTTGAACAGTATGTCTCAGCAGCACAATAACATGGATTTGACAGATTAGTTAATTGATTTGGTAATTGATCAATTCATTGAATATTGCATTGGATTAATAACCTCTTTCTGTTTTGAATCCCAACCAGAGATGTTTAAAACTCTGGATACCAACGCCTCTGGGAAGATTGAGTTGGATGTGTCAAAAGTATGTACTTCTGTTAGTCTATTTCATTATATAGTACTGTGGTTCAACTCAATATGTTGGTCACCATTGTGCATGGAAGGAGGAATTGTCTCGCTAAACTCAACTGTTTACAGTAAGAGATAGTATTTGGGTGCTGGGTTCAAAAGGTTAAAGAAACAACCTGTAGTCACTGCCATATTGTTAATGGAACAAACTGCCATATTGTTAATGGAACAAACTGCCATATTGTTAAAGGAACAAACTGCCATATTGTTAATGGAACAAACTGCCATATTGTTAAAGGAACAAACTGCCATATTGTTAATGGAACAAACTGCCATATTGTTAATGGAACAAACTGCCATATTGTTAAAGGAACAAACTGCCATATTGTTAAAGGAACAAACTGCCATATTGTTAAAGGAACAAACTGCCATATTGTTAAAGGAACAAACTGCCATATTGTTAAAGGAACAAACTGCCATATTGTTAATGGAACAAACTGCCATATTGTTAAAGGAACAAACTGCCATATTGTTAAAGGAACAAACTGCCATATTGTTAATGGAACAAACTGCCATATTGTTAATGGAACAAACTGCCATATTGTTAAAGGAACAAACTGCCATATTGTTAACGGAACAAACTGCCATATTGTTAAAGGAACAACCTGCCATATTGTTAAAGGAACAAACTGCCATATTGTTAAAGGAACAAACTGCCATATTGTTAATGGAACAAACTGCCATATTGTTAAAGGAACAAACTGCCATATTGTTAATGGAACAAACTGCCATATTGTTAATGGAACAAACTGCCATATTGTTAAAGGAACAAACTGCCATATTGTTAAAGGAACAAACTGCCATATTGTTAATGGGTCAAACTGCCATATTGTTTAGGTTTGAATGTGTTCTGAAGAACCAGACGTCAGAGAAAAAGACGTGTTTTAGCGACAGTCTTCGTCAGCGTTTTTTCTACTGGTCACCCAGCTCGTGGACTGTGTTGTACAGACAGTGTGTCTGTTTGTTTGTTTGTCTGTCTGACTGGATTTGTTTTCTTTTTCCAGTGGCTGTGCCTGGCAATCAACTAAACTCCCCAAAACCAGGAGGGAATCAACTAGACTCCCCAACGCCAGTAGTGAATCAACTAGACTCCCCAACACCAGGAGGGAATCAACTAGACTCCCCAACGCCAGTAGTGAATCAACTAGACTCCCCAACGCCAGTAGTGAATCAACTAGACTCCCCAACGCCAGTAGTGAATCAACTAGACTCCCCAGTAGTGAATCAACTAGACTCCCCGACGCCAGTAGTGAATCAACTAGACTCCCCGACGGCAGTAGTGAATCAACTAGACTCCCCCAGTAGTGAATCAACTACACTCCCCCAGTAGTGAATCAACAGTAGTGAATCAACTAGACTCCCCAACGCCAGTAGTGAATCAACTAGACTCCCCAACGCCAGTAGTGAATCAACTAGACTCCCCAACGCCAGTAGTGAATCAACTAGACTCCCCAACGCCAGTAGTGAATCAACTAGACTCCCCAACGCCAGTAGCGAATCAACTAGACTCCCCGACGCCAGTAGTGAATCAGCTAGACTCCCCGACGGCAGTAGTGAATCAACTAGACTCCCCCAGTAGTGAATCAACTACACTCCCCCAGTAGTGAATCAACTAGACTCCCCAACGCCAGTAGTGAATCAACTAGACTCCCCAACGCCAGTAGTGAATCAACTAGACTCCCCAACGCCAGTAGTGAATCAACTAGACTCCCCAACGCCAGTAGCGAATCAACTAGACTCCCCCAGTAGTGAATCAACTAGACTCCCCAACGCCAGTAGCGAATCAACTAGACTCCCCCAGTAGTGAATCAACTAGACTCCCCCAGTAGTGAATCAACTAGACTCCCCCAGTAGTGAATCAACTAGACTCCCCCAGTAGTGAATCAACTAGACTCCCCCAGTAGTGAATCAACTAGACTCCCCCAGTAGTGAATCAACTAGACTCCCCCAGTAGCGAATCAACTAGACTCCCCCAGTAGTGAATCAACTAGACTCCCCAACGCCAGTAGTGAATCAACTAGACTCCCCAACGCCAGTAGTGAATCAACTAGACTCCCCAACGCCAGTAGTGAATCAACTAGACTCCCCCAGTAGTGAATCAACTAGACTCCCCAACGCCAGTAGTGAATCAACTAGACTCCCCAGTAGTGAATCAACTAGACTCCCCAGTAGTGAATCAACTAGACTCCCCAGTAGTGAATCAACTAGACTCCCCCCAGTAGTGAATCAACTAGACTCCCCAGTAGTGAATCCTAGTAGTGAATCAACTAGACTCCCCCAGTAGTGAATCAACTAGACTCCCCCAGTAGTGAATCAACTAGACTCCCCCAGTAGTGAATCAACTAGACTCCCCCAGTAGTGAATCAACTAGACTCCCCCAGTAGTGAATCAACTAGACTCCCCCAGTAGTGAATCAACTAGACTCCCCAGTAGTGAATCAACTAGACTCCCCCAGTAGTGAATCAACTAGACTCCCCCAGTAGTGAATCAACTAGACTCCCCAGTAGTGAATCAACTAGACTCCCCCAGTAGTGAATCAACTAGACTCCCCCAGTAGTGAATCAACTAGACTCCCCCAGTAGTGAATCAACTAGACTCCCCCAGTAGTGATAGCTGATGCTATAAAAGAGATCATGGTTTTTGAGATGAAAGTTTTTTTTTTCTAATGACATTTTCTTCTGTGATATTGTCACATTTCTAGGAACATTTCAAGTTCTAGTTTTGCACTAACTTTGAATATGGTTACTCATAAATACTTGCTCATTCTGTATGGGACATTAGTAAACTATAAAAAAAAAACGGTTCGCTGTACGGGTGTTTGTCTTTCTATTTAAAAAAGTCCGGATTATCTGTTCACACACTAGAAAACTGATCATCCACACAAAATAATTATTGGTAACAATTGATTTGAATGGTAATGAACCATTTATAATGGCATTTACAAACAGTTAGCTCACCATTTATAAATTATAACTACCACATTTGTAAATGTTACAAAGGTAGTTATGCACACATTTATATAAAATGTTCTTAAACATCCTGTGCTTATTCTTTTACCATTGATAGGTCACTGTATTTCACCATTGATAGGTCACTGTATTTCACCATAGATAGGTCACTGATAGGTCACTGTATTTCCCCATTGATAGGTCATTGTATTTCACCATTGATAGGTCATTGTATTTCCCCATTGATAGGTCATGGTATTTCACCATTGATAGATCATTGTATTTCACCATTGATAGGTCACTGTATTTCACCATTGATAGGTCACTGTATTTCACCATTGATAGGTCACTGTATTTCACCATTGATAGCTCACTGTATTTCACCATTGATAGGTCATTGTATTTCACCATTGATAGGTCACTGTATTTCACCATTGATAGGTCATTGTATTTCACCATTGATAGGTCATTGTATTTTACCATTGATAGGTCACTGTATTTCACCATTGATAGGTCATTGATAGGTCACTGTATTTCACCATTGATAGGTCACCTTATTTCACCATTGATAGGTCATTGTATTTTACCATTGATAGGTCATTGTATTTCACCATTGATAGGTCATTGTATTTCACCATAGGTCACTGTATTTCACCATTGATAGGTCATTGGATTTCACCATTGATAGGTCATTGATAGGTCATTGATAGGTCATTGATAGGTCATTGTATTTCACCATAGGTCACTGTATTTCACCATTGATAGGTCATTGTATTTCACCATTGATAGGTCATTGTATTTCACCATTGATAGGTCATTGTATTTCACCATTGATAGGTCATTGTATTTCACCATTGATAGGTCATTGTATTTCCCCATTGATAGGTCATTGTATTTCACCATTGATAGGTCACTGTATTTCCCCATTGATAGGTCATTGTATTTCACCACTGATAGGTCATTGTAAGACCCTAAGGGGCATCAGGCTGAACCTTACATGTACCTAGGCTAGTTAGAGGTGGAAACATCCCGTCCCTCAACCCCTCCCATCTATTCAGGGTTATTACATTTAATTTGATTGCAAAATTATTACATTTAATTTGATTTCTAAAATACTTTAGAAAAACTAGATGATTACCTATTGGATTACTTTTAAATTCAGAAAGGATGTTCAATCAAAAATGTATGAATACAAAAAACAGACTGGTCGTTCTACAGTTCTATTTTCATTCAGTGACCCAGCAGTCTCAACGTCTTTGCCTGAAGACCCCGTCTGAGACCCCGTCTGAGACCCCGTCTGAAGACCCGTCTGAGACCCCGTCTGAAGACCCCGTCTGAAGACCCGTCCGAGACCCCGTCCAAAGACCCCGTCTGAGACCCCGTCTGAAGACCCCGTCTGAGACCCCGTCCGAGACCCTGCCCGAGACCCCATCCAAAGACCCCGTCCGAGACCCGGTCCAAAGACCCCGCCCGAAGACCCCGTCCAAAGACCCCGTCCGAGACCCGGTCCAAAGACCCTGTCCAAAGTCCCCGTCCTTGACCCGGTCCAAAGACCCTGTCCAAAGTCCCCGTCCTTGACCCGGTCCAAAGACCCGGTCCAAAGACCCCGTCCTTGACCCGGTCCTTGACCCAGTCCAAAGACCCCATCCTTGACCCGGTCCTTGACCCGGTCCAAAGACCCGGTCCAAAGACCCCGTCCGAAACCCGGTCCAAAGACCCTGTCCAAAGACCCGGTCCAAAGACCCCGTTCAAAGACCCGGTCCAAAGACCCCGTTCAAAGACCCCGTCCGAGGCCCGGTTCAAAGACCCCGTCCGAAGACCCCGTCCGAAGACCATGTCCGAGGCCCGGTTCAAAGACCATGTCCGAGGCCCGGTTCAAAGACCCCGTCCGAGACCCCGTTCAAAGAACCCAACTGAAGACCCCATCCATAGACCCCATCCATAGACCCTGTCCAAAGACCCTGTCCAAAGACCCCGTTCAAGACCCCGTCTGATTCTCTGCAATAATGGTATGGGATTAATAACGAATGTTATTTTGTAAAGTGGTTTCTTGCATCAAACAACACAACAACATTTTCAGTCACTTCCTTGTGTGAAGGACAAGTGGATTGACAGGTTAATGTCAAGCCCTGCATGTTTTTTTTTTAAGTCTCATGGTATGTAGGTTCTACATTGAACACCACACACTGGCTGCTACTGTAGTCTGAATGATAGAACAGCTATTTCCATGTTAAAATGTTAGGGGATTCATTTTTTCTCCATTGTTTTTGATGCTAGGCCTACATCACGATCAAAAAGCCACAGTAGCTTACTTGACCACTGTTAAAACTAACTTAAAGCAGGTACAGCCTCAGTGTTCACGGTAAACACTGGTTCAGACCTAGGGCTTTCTGTAGCTATTTAACTAATCCCTAACATTCCCCTCCAGGTGACTGTTGGTAGTAGTTATAGCCTCTCTCAGGTCCTGGGGGGTTCCCAGCTTTGATAAGGACTACGCTGGCACTTTGAAGTGGGGTTTTATGACAAACAAACAGGCAGACAGGCAGACAGACAGACAGGCAGACAGACAGACAGGCACACACTCATGTACACACTTGACATAAATATTGACATGCCCATACATGTCAATGTAATAATGTTAGTGATCATCATCAGATTTGCAATTGCTTGTGTTAGAAATAAAAGGACCAAATCCAAACCCCAATATATAAAAAAAAATACATTTTAGACAGTTTGATGAGCAAGCGTTTTTAAATGATCTGATTCCCGATGTTGACACTGCCTGGGACTATTTTTATATGAAATTTGTGTCCGTTTGTGATATGCCCCTGTGAAGAAATGTAAAATCAGTGGAAGGGACAATCAATCAATCAATCAAATGTATTTATAAAGCCCTTCTTACATCAGCTGATATCTCAAAGTACTGTACAGAAACCCAGCCTAAAACTCCAAACAGCAAACAATGCAGTTGTAGAAGCACGGTGGCTTGGAAAAACTCACTAGAAAGGCCAGAACCTAGAGCGGAACCAGGCTATGAGGGATGGCCAGTTCTCTTCTGGCTGTGCCGGGTGGAGATTATAACAGAACATGGCCAAGATGTTCAAATGTTCATAGATGACCAGCAAGGTCAAATAATAATAACAATCACAGTGGTTGTCGAGGGTGCAACAGGTCAGCACCTCAGGAGTAAATGTCAGTTGGCTTTTCATAGCTGATCATTCAGAGATCTCTACCGCTCCTGCTGTCTCTACAGCAGGTCTAGGACAAGTAGCACGTCCGGTGAACAGATCAGGGTTCCATAGCCGCAGGCAGAACAGTTGAAACTGGAGCAGCAGCATGGCCAGGTGGACTGGGGACAGCAAGGAGTCATCAGGCCAGCTAGCCCTGAGGCATGGTCCTAGGGCTCAGGTCCTCCGAGAGAGAGAGAGAGAGAGAAAGAAAGAGAGAAAAAGAGAGAGAATCAGAGAGAGCATACAGGACACCGGATAAGACACCGGATAAGACAGGAGAAAAACTCCAGATATAACAGACTGACCCTAGCCCCCAAAACATAAACTACTGCAGCATAAATACTGGAGGCTGAGACAGGAGGGGTCAGGAGACATTGTGGCCCTGTCCGACGATATCCTCCGGACAGGGCCAACAGGAAGGATATAACTCCACCCACTTTTCGAAAGCACAGCCCCCACACCACTAGAGGGATATCTTCAACCACCAACTTACCATCCTAAGGCAAGGTCGAGTATAGCACACAAAGATCTCTGCCACGGCACAACACAAAGGGGGGCGCCAACCCAGACAGGAAGATCACGTTAGTGACTCAACCCACTCAAGTGACGCACCCCTCCTAAAGACGGCATGGAAGAGCACCAGTAAGCCAGGGACTCATCCCCTGTAGTAGGGTTAGAGGCAGAGAATCCCAGTTGGGAGAGGGGAACCGGCCAGGCAGAGACAGCAAGGGCGGTTCGTTGCTCCAGTGCCTTTCCGTTCACCTTCACACTCCTGGGCCAGACAACACTCAATCATAGGACCTACTGAAGAGATGAGTCTTCAATAAAGACTTAAAGGTTGAGACCGAGTCTGTCTCTCACATGGTTAGGCAGACCATTCCATAAAAAATTTAGCTCTGTATGAGAAAGCCCTGCCTCCAGCGGTTTGCTTTGAAATTCTAGGTACAATAATGTACCGTAACACCCTGTCTATAGCCTCCACATTGACTCTGTACCGTAACACCCTGTATATAGCCTCCACATTGACTCTGTACCGGTACCCCCTGTATATAGCCTCCACATTGACTCTGTACCGGTACCCCCTGTATATGGCCTCCACATTGACTCTGTACCGGTACCCCCTGTATATAGCCTCCACATTGACTCTGTACCATAACACCCTGTATATAGCCACCACATTGACTCTGTACCGGTACCCCCTGTATATAGCCTCCACATTGACTCTGTACCGGTACCCCCTGTATATAGCCTCCACATTGACTCTGTACTGTAACACCCTGTATATAGCCACCACATTGACTCTGTACCGGTACCCCCTGTATATAGCCTCCACATTGACTCTGTACCGGTACCCCCTGTATATAGTCTCCACATGGACACTGTACCGGTACCCCCTGTATATAGCCTCCACATTGACTCTGTACCGGTACCCCCTGTATATAGTCTCCACATGGACACTGTACCGGTACCCCCTGTATATAGCCTCCACATTGACTCTGTACCGGTACCCCCTGTATATAGCCTCCACATTGCCTCTGTACCGGTACCCCCTTGTATATAGCCTCCACATTGACTCTGTACCGGTACTCCCTGTATATAGCCTCCACATTGACACTGTACCGTAACACCCTGTATATAGTCTCCACATGGACACTGTACCGGTACCCCCTGTATATAGTCTCCACATTGACTCTGTACCGGTACCCCCTGTATATAGCCTCCACATTGACACTGTACCGGTACCCCCTGTATATAGCCTCCACATTGACTCTGTACCGGTACCCCCTGTATATAGCCTCCACATTGACACTGTACCGGTACCCCCTGTATATAGTCTCCACATTGACACTGTACCGGTACCCCCTGTATATAGCCTCCACATTGACACTGTACCGGTACCCCCTGTATATAGTCTCCACATTGACTCTGTACCGGTACCCCCTGTATATAGCCTCCACATTGACACTGTACCGGTACCCCCTGTATATAGTCTCCACATTGACACTGTACCGGTACCCCCTGTATATAGCCTCCACATTGACACTGTACCGGTACCCCCTTGTATATAGTCTCCACATGGACACTGTACCGGTACCCCCTGTATATAGCCTCCACATTGACTCTGTACCGGTACCACCTTGTATATAGCCTCCACGTTGACTCTGTACTGGTACCCCCTGTATATAGCCTCCACATTGACTCTGTACCGGTAGCCTCCACATTGACTCTGTACCGGTACCCCCTGTATATAGCCTCCACATTGACTCTGTACCGGTACCCCCTTGTATATAGCCTCCACATTGACTCTGTACTGGTACCTCCCTGTATATAGCCTCCACATTGACTCTGTACCGGTACCCCCTGTATATAGCCTCCACATTGACTCTGTACCGGTACCCCCTTGTATATAGCCTCCACATTGACTCTGTACTGGTACCTCCCTGTATATAGCCTCCACATTGACTCTGTACCGGTACCCCCTGTATATAGTCTCCACATTGACTCTGTACCGGTACCCCTGTATATAGTCTCCACATTGACTCTGTACCATAACACCCTGTATATAGCCTCCACATTGACTCTGTAGTCTCCACATTGTCTCTGTACCCCCCTGTATATAGCCTCCACATTGACTCTGTACCGGTACTTCCTGTATATAGCCTCCACATTGACTCTGTACCAGTACCCCTGTATATAACCTCCACATGGACACTGTAGCCTCCACATTGTCTCTGTACCCCCTGTATATAGCCTCCACATTGACTCTGTACCAGTACCCCCTGTATATAGCCTCCACATTGACTCTGTACCAGTACCACCTGTATATAGCCTCCACATTGACTCTACCAGTACCTCCCTGTATATAGCCTCCACATTGACTCTGTACCGGTACCCCCTGTATATAGTCTCCACATGGACACTGTACCGGTACCCCCTGTATATAGTCTCCACATTGACTCAGTACCGGTACCCCCTGTATATATACTCCACATTGACTCTCTACCGGTACCCCCTGTATATAGTATCCTCATTGACTCTGTACCAGTACCCCCTGTATATAGCCTCCACATTGACTCTGTACTGGTACCCCCTGTATAAAGTCTCCACATTGTCTCTGTACCGGTACCCCCTGTATATAGCCTCCACATTGACTCTGTACTGGTACCCCCTGTATAAAGTCTCCACAATGTCTCTGTACCGGTACCCCCTGTATATAGCCTCCACATTGACTCTGTACTGGTACCCCCTGTATAAAGTCTCCACATTGTCTCTGTACCGGTACCCCCTGTATATAGCCTCCACATTGTCTCTGTACCAGTACCCCCTGTATATAGCCTCCACATTGACTCTACCAGTACCTCCCTGTATATAATCTCGCTATTGTTATTTTACTTCTGCTCTTTAACTACTTGTTACTTTAATTTCTTATTCATATTCTTTAAGCTGTTGGTTAGTGGCTTGTAAGTAAGCATTTCACTGTAAGGTCTTCACCTGTGGTATTTGGCGCATGTCACTAATAACATTTGATTTGATTTGATTTGAAAAGCCCATTGAGACCAGAGTCTCTTCTCCAAGGGAGACCTGGCCAAGGCAGCAACACTCAAAACAGAAGCAGAATTAATTAATTAATATAATATAATACAATACAACAACATGATCCAGCCTTTAAAAAAGAAAGCATTAACACTGTAACAGAGTCTCTGATGGAAAATGTTCAATTCATTTAGTGGCACTAACATATGTAGATGAAGCATGGATTGTTGACTATTCTATTGCGTCTGGTGGAGGAGAAGGCAGTCTTGCCTCATGCTGTAAATGTCCATGGGACTTTAAGTAGTGGTGTAAGGTACTGAAGCAAAAAATACTTGTCACGTTCTGACCATAGTTCTTTTGTGTTTTCCTTGTTTTAGTGTTGGTCAGGACGTGAGCTGGGTGGGCATCCTATGTTGTGTGTCTAGTTTGTCTGTTTCTATGTTTGGCCTGATATGGTTCTCAATCAGAGGCAGGTGTTAGTCATTGTCTCTGATTGGGAACCATATTTAGGTAGCCTGTTTTGTGTTGGGTTTTGGGGGTGGTTGTTTCCTGTCTTTGTGTTTTCCGGGTTTGCCACGTTTATTGATTTGTATTACGTTCAGTTTTCTTATTAAAAAACATGAACCATAACCAAGCTGTGTTTTGGTCTGCCTCTCCTTCCCAGGAAGAAAGCCGTTACAATACTTTAAAGTACTACTTAAGTCATTTTGGGGGGTATCTGTACTTTACTATTTAAATTTGACAATTTTTACTTCAGTACAATCCTTAAGAAATACAAAGTACTTGTTACATTTTGAATGCTTAGCAGGACAGGGAAATAGTCCAATTCAACAGAACATCCCTGGTCATCTCTACTGCCTCTGATTCGGCGATCTCACTAAACACAAATGCTTCGCTTGTAAATGATGTCTGATTGTTGGAATGTGCCCCTGGCTATCCGTACATTTTAAAAACTAGAAAATGGTGTCATCTGGTTGCTTAACATAAGGAATTATGTTAATTAAAAGTTATACTTTATTATAAATTATAAATTAGTTATACTTTTACTTTTGAAACTTAAGTATATTTTAAACCAAATACTTTTAGACTTTTACTCAAAATTTCCACCCCCACTCCCCCCTCTCTCTTTCTCTGTGCTCCCCTGAGGGGCCCCCGTGTTGAGGATCAGCATGGCGGATGTGTTGTTACCTACCTGGGAGCGGCCCGTCAGGAAGTCCAGGATCCAGTTCTAGAGGGAGGTGTTTAGTCCCAGGGTTCTTAGCTTATTGATGAGCTTTGAGGGCACTATGGTGAATTGCTTTCTCACTTAGGTGTTCCTTTAGTCCAGGTGGAAAAGGGCAGTGTGGAGTGCAATAGAGATTGCATTCCTGGTTGAAAAAAAAGGTACCAAAATGAAAATATATCAAATCAAACTAAATTGTATTTAAATACACATATTAAGAAGATGTTCTGACGGGTATAGCGAAGTGCTTGTATATACACATTAGGTCGAGTCTTGGAAATGTATTTTCTGAAATGTTCATTATTTAAAAGGGACATTGATGGAATCCATGGGAAAGTCTACTGATACGTTTTACTCTCGTTTGTCTTTAGTTCTGACAGTTTGGTGAGTGGAGAGCAGATTATTACTCAGGCTACGGATGGTGTATCAGTACACCTAGTCACTACAAAGATACAGGCGTCCTTCCTAACTCAGTTGCCGGAGAGGAAGGAAACCGACAGTTTGGTGAGTGCTGGTTGATGAACGGCTGACTGGTAACCAACAGAGCATTACTCAGGCTACGGATGGTGTATCAGTACACCCAGTCACTACAGTTTGGTGAGTGGTGGTTGATGAACGGCTGACTGGTAATCAACAGAGCATGGTGAAGTTATTACTCAGGCTTCGGATGGTGTATTAGTACACCCAGTCACTACAAAGATACAGGCGTCCTTCCTAACTCAGTTGCCGGAGAGGAAGGAAACCGCTCAGGTGTTTCACCATGAGGTCAATGGTGACTTTAAAACAGTTACAGAGTTTAATGGCAAATCCAACACAACACAGCACTGAGTACAACTCTTCATATTTTCAAGCCTGGTGGTCCCAGCGCGCACGACCCACGTGGAGTTCCAGGTCTCCGGTAGCCTCTGGAACTGTCGATCTACAAGCCAACAAGGCAGAGTTCATCTCCAGCCTATGTCTCCCTCCAGTCCCTCGACTTCTTGGCACTGACGGAAACATGGATCACCACAGACAACACTGCTACTCCTACTGCTCTCTCTTCGTCTGCCCACGTGTTCTACACACCCCGAGAGCTTCTGGTCAGCGGGGTGGTGGCACCGGGATCCTCATCTCTCCCAAGTGGTCATTCTCTTTCTCCCCTTACCCATCTGTCTATCGCCTCCTTTGAATTCCATGCTGTCACAGTTACCAGCCCTTTCAAGCTTAACATCCTTATCATTTATCGCCCTCCAGGTTCCCTCGGAGAGTTCATCAATGAGCTTGATGCCTTGATAAGCTCCTTTCCTGAGGACGGCTCACCTCTCACAGTTCTGGGCGACTTTAACCTCCCCACGCCTACCTTTGACTCATTCCTCTCTGCCTCCTTCTTTCCACTCCTCTCCTCTTTTGACCTCACCCTCTCACCTTCCCCCCTACTCACAAGGAAGGAAATACGCTCGACCTCATCTTTACTAGATGCTGTTCTTCCACTAACCTCGTTGCAACTCCCCTCAAGTCTCCGACCACTACCTTGTATCCTTTTCCCTCTCGCTCTCATCCAACACTTCCCACACTGCCCCTACTCGGATGGTATCGCGCCGTCCCAACCTTCGCTCTCTCTCCCCCCGCTACTCTCTCCTCTTCCATCCTATCATCTCTTCCCTCTGCTCAAACCTTCTCCAACCTATCTCCTGATTCTGCCTCCTCAACCCTCCTCTCCTCCCTTTCTGCATCCTTTGACTCTCTATGTCCCCTATCCTCCAGGCCGGCTGTCCTCCCTCCCGCTCCGTGGCTCGGACGACTCATTGCGAGCTCACAGAACAGGGCTCCGGGCAGCCGAGCGGAAATGGAGGAAAACTCGCCTCCCTGCGGACCTGACATCCTTTCACTCCCTCCTCTCTACATTTTCCTCTCTCTCTCTGCTGCTAAAGCCACTTTCTACCACTCTAAATTCCAAGCATCTGCCTCTAACCCTAGGAAGCTCTTTGCAACCTTCTCCTCCCTCCTGAATCCTCCTCCCCCTCCTCCCTCTCTGCAGATGACTTCGTCAACCATTTTGAAAAGAAGGTCGACGACATCCGATCCTCGTTTGCTAAGTCAAACGACACCGCTGGTTCTGCTCACACTGCCCTACCCTGTGCTCTGACCTCTTTCTCCCTCTCTCTCCAGATGAAATCTCGCGTCTTGTGACGGCCGGCCGCCCAACAACCTGCCCGCTTGACCCTATCCCCTCCTCTCTTCTCCAGACCATTTCCGAGACCTTCTCCTTACCTCACCTCGCTCATCAACTCATCCCTGACCGCTGGCTACGTCCCTTCCGTCTTCAAGAGAGCGAGAGTTGCACCCTTCTGAAAAACCTACACTCGATCCCTCCGATGTCAACAACTACAGACCAGTATCCTTCTTTCTTTTCTCTCCAAAACTCTTGAACGTGCCGTCCTTGGCCAGCTCTCCCGCTATCTCTCTCAGAATGACCTTTCTTGATCCAAATCAGTCAGGTTTCAAGACTAGTCATTCAACTGAGACTGCTCTTCTCTGTATCACGGAGGCGCTCCGCACTGCTAAAGCTAACTCTCTCTCCTCTGCTCTCATCCTTCTAGACCTATCGGCTGCCTTCGATACTGTGAACCATCAGATCCTCCTCTCCACCCTCTCCGAGTTGGGCGTCCCCAGGGCTCTGTTCTAGGCCCTCTCCTATTCTCGCTATACACCAAGTCACTTGGCTCTGTCATAACCTCACATGGTCTCTCCTATCATTGCTATGCAGACGACACACAATTAATCTTCTCCTTTCCCCCTTCTGATGACCAGGTGGCGACCGCATCTCTGCATGTCTGGCAGACATATCCGTGTGGATGACGGATCACCACCTCAAGCTGAACCTCGGCAAGACGGAGCTGCTCTTCCTCCCCGGGAAGGACTGCCCGTTCCATGATCTCGCCATCACGGTTGACAACTCCATTGTGTCCTCCTCCCAGAGCGCTAAGAACCTTGGCGTGATCCTGGACAACACCCTGTCGTTCTCAACTAACATCAAGGCGGTGGCCCGTTCCTGTAGGTTCATGCTCTACAACATCCGCAGAGTACGACCCTGCCTCACACAGGAAGCGGCGCAGGTCCTAATCCAGGCACTTGTCATCTCCCGTCTGGATTACTGCAACTCGCTGTTGGCTGGGCTCCCTGCCTGTGCCATTAAACCCCTACAACTCATCCAGAACGCCGCAGCCCGTCTGGTGTTCAACCTTCCCAAGTTCTCTCACGTGACCCCGCTCCTCCGCTCCCTCCACTGGCTTCCAGTTGAAGCTCGCATCCGCTACAAGACCATGGTGCTTGCCTACGGAGCTGTGAGGGGAACGGCACCTCAGTACCTCCAGGCTCTGATCAGGCCCTACACCCAAACAAGGGCACCGTTCATCCACCTCTGGCCTGCTCGCCTCCCTACCACTGAGGAAGTACAGTTCCCGCTCAGCCCAGTCAAAACTGTTCGCTGCTCTGGCCCCCAATGGTGGAACAAACTCCTCACGACGCCAGGACAGCGGAGTCAATCACCACCTTCCGGAGACACCTGAAACCCCACCTCTTTAAGGAATACCTAGGATAGGATAAAGTAATCCCTCTCACCCCCTCCCCTGAAAAGATTTAGATGCACTACTGTTCCACTGGAGGTCATAAGGTGAATGCACCAATTTGTAAGTCGCTCTGGATAAGAGCGTCTGCTAAATGACTTAAATGTAAATGTTAAATGTGGCTGCATCATGTTATGGGTATGCTTGTCATCGGGAAGGACAATAGAGTATTTTATGATTAAAAGAAACTGAATAAAGCTAAGCACAGGCAAATTCCTAGAGGAAAACCTTGATTGACCAAGGGTAAGTCAGTAGACCTTTAAGGACCCCCTTCATCTACACTTATTGAAGTCAATACAGGAGGATAGCTTTCACCTGGATACACCTATTCAGTCTGTGTCATGGTTAAGAGTGGGTGTCCCTAATGTTTTGTACACTCAGTATAGTGTGCACTGTCATCAGAGTTAGAATCACTGGCAACTCTAGTACTGGAGGAAGAGATGAGACAACTCTAGTACTGGAGGACTGAGATGAGACAACTCTAGTACTGGAGGAAGTGATGAGACAACTCTAGTACTGGAGGACTGAGATGAGACAACTCTAGTAATGGAGGACTGAGATGAGACAACTCTAGTACTGGAGGACTGATATGAGACAACTCTAGTACTGGAGGACTGAGATGAGACAACTCTAGTACTGGAGGACTGAGATGAGACAACTCTAGTACTGGAGGACTGAGATGAGACAGCTCTAGTACTGGAGGACTGAGATGAGACAACTCTAGTACTGGAGGAAGATATGAGACAACTCTAGTACTGGTGGAAGAGATGAGACAACTCTAGTACTGGAGGAAGAGATGAGACAACTCTAGTACTGGAGGACTGAGATGAGACAACTCTAGTACTGGTGGAAGAGATGAGACAACTCTAGTACTGGAGGACTGAAATGAGACAACTCTAGTACTGGAGGACTGAAATGAGACAACTCTAGTACTGGAGGACTGAAATGAGACAACTCTAGTACTGGAGGACTGAGATGAGACAACTCTAGTACTGGTGGAAGAGATGAGACAACTCTAGAACTGGAGGACTGAGATGGGAGACGAGTGCACCCCCTAGTGTTTCTGTATGTTTGTTCCTCTGGAACTCAGGCAAGAGACTAATACAGGAGCTCGGGCAAGTCTGTCTGTCTGTCTGTCTGTCTCTCTGTCTCTGTCTGTCTGTCTATCTCTCTTTGTCTGTCTTTCTGTCTGTCTCTCATTTCCAGTTATCGGAACAGAGACAGGTTACCATAACAACAGGATTTGAACATCTGTCCATAATGTTACTTGATTGGTGGTTAGGATATTAGCTGGCCAAGCAGCAC
Organism: Oncorhynchus nerka; assembly: GCF_034236695.1. Lineage (NCBI taxonomy): Eukaryota > Metazoa > Chordata > Actinopteri > Salmoniformes > Salmonidae > Oncorhynchus > Oncorhynchus nerka. Next base: position 6,518,949 of record NC_088418.1, on the reverse strand, counting down.
TATGATTTGTTAGACCTCTCTCTCTCTCTCTATCTCCCTCCCCTTCTACCTACCTCTTTCTCCCTCCCTCTATCCCTCCCTCTCTCTTTCTATATTTCTATCCCCCTCTCTTTATCTCTCCCTTTCTCTCCCCCTCTATCTTGTCAGACCACACCTCTCTCTCTCTGACTCACATTCTCTTTCCCCTCCACCCGCCCACCCTCCCCTCCCTCCCCTCCCCTCCCCTCCCCCTCTCTCACTCTGTCATTGAAGGTGGAAGGCCTCTCTCTCACCAGGTAAGACTGTCAACGCCACACCTCTTTCCAGGTGCTCACATTCCTCCTCCTAACAGAACAGGTTCTAACCTGTCCTCGTCAGCAAACTAACTACACCCTTACCACATGTCCTGGGCAGCAAACTAACTACACCCTTACCACATGTCCTCGGCAGCAAACTAACTTCTTACACATGTCTTCAGCAAACTAACTACATGTCTCGTCAGCAAACTAACTACACCCTTACCACATGTCCTCGGCAGCAAACTAACTACACCCTTACCACATGTCCTCGTCAGCAAACTAACTACACCCTTATCACATGTCCTCGTCAGCAAACTAACTACATGTCCTAGTCAGCAAACTAACTACACCCTCACCACATCTCCTCGTCAGCAAACTAACTACACCCTTACCACATGTCCTCGTCAGCAAACTCACTACACCCTTACTACATGTCCTGTCAGCAAACTAGTCTACACCCTTACCACATGTCCTCGTCAGCAAACTAACTACATAGGGTTACCATGTCCTCGTCAGCAAACTAACTACACCCTACCACATGTCCTCATCAGCAAACTAACTACACCCTCATACATGTCTGGTCAGCAAACTAACTACACCCTTACCATATGACTCTCAGCAAACTAACTACATACCACATGTCCTCGTCAGCAAACTAACTGCCACCCTTACCACATGTCTGGTCAGCAAATTAACTACTATTACCACCTGTCCATCGTCAGCAAACTAACTACACCCTTATCACATGTCCGGTCAGCTAAACTAACTAGTGCTTGACATGTTCCGCAGCAAACGTCTCCAGGAATGTGGCTACCACATGTCCATTCAGCAAACTAACTACACCCTCATACATGTCCTCATCAGCAAACTAAACCTTACCACATGTCCTCATCAGAAAACTAACTACACCCTTACCACATGTCCGAGTCAGCAAACTAACTACACCCTCACCACATGTCCTCGTCAGCAAACTAACTACACCCTTACCACATGTCCGAGTCAGCAAACTAACTACACCCTCACCACATGTCCTCATCAGCAAACTAACTACACCCTTACCACATGTCCTCATCAGAAAACTAACTACACCCCATACCACATGTCCTAGTCCAAACTAACTACACCCTCACCACATGTCCTCGTCAGCAAACTAACTACACCCTTACCACATGTTTCTCAGTCAGCAAACTAACTACACCCTCACCCATGTCCTCATCAGCAAACTAACTACACCCATACCACATTCATCTTCAGCATAGGCACCCCTATTCTCTACAGTGCACTACCAGTGCCCATAGAACAGGGTGTAGGGTCCCATTGGGGACATACTGTTGACCAGTGCCCATAGAGCAGGGTGTAGGGTCCCATTGGGAACATACTGTTGACCAGCGCCCATAGAGCAGGGTGTAGGGTCCCATTGGGGATGTACTGTTGACCAGCGCCCATAGAGCAGGGTGTAGGGTCCCATTGGGAACATACTGTTGACCAGTGCCCATAGAGCAGGGTGTAGGGTCCCATTGGGAACATACTGTTGACCAGTGCCCATAGAGCAGGGTGTAGGGTCCCATTGGGAACATACTGTTGACCAGTGCCCATAGAGCAGGGTGTAGGGTCGACCAGTGCCCATAGAGCAGGGTGTAGGGTCCCATTGGGAACATACTGTTGACCAGTGCCCATAGAGCAGGGTGTAGGGTCCCATTGGGAACATACTGTTGACCAGTGCCCATAGAGCAGGGTGTAGGATCGACCAGCGCCCATAGAGCAGGGTGTACACCCCATGTATTTGGGGACACAGTCCAAGCCAAACCCAGTTTCTCAGAAACAGAAGATGAAGGTACCTTTTAAATGCCACCCCTCCTCTGGTATGTGATATGTGTGTTTAAGACTCTTCTTGTGAGCAGGGTGTAGGGTCCCATTGGGAACATACTGTTGACCAGTGCCCATAGAGCAGGGTGTAGGGTCGACCAGTGCCCATAGAGCAGGGTGTAGGGTCCCATTGGGAACATACTGTTGACCAGTGCCCATAGAGCAGGGTGTAGGGTCCCATTGGGAACATACTGTTGACCAGTGCCCATAGAGCAGGGTGTAGGATCGACCAGCGCCCATAGAGCAGGGTGTAGGGACCCATTGGGGACACAGTCCAAGCCAAACCCAGTTTCTCAGAAACAGAAGATGAAGGTACCTTTTAAATGCCACCCCTCCTCTGGTATGTGATATGTGTGTTTAAGACTCTTCTTGTGACTGATTATGGTCCTATAGTATCACAGAGTTTAGTTTTTATAGTTATCAGACAGTTTATATTCCCTCTGGTATGTGATATGTGTGTTTAAGACTCTTCTTGTGAGTGATTATGGTCCTATAGTATCACAGAGTTTAGTTTTTATAGTTATCAGACAGTTTATATTCCCACAATGGAGAGGGTGAGAGAACCATTAAAAGGTCCAACCCCTTTACTTCTCTGCTCTTCTTTCAACCTTTAGTCACGTTAAATATGTCTATATATGTCTAAATATTGGTTCTCTATATAAGGCGTGTTATTCCCCAACTCCGCCCACCAGACACCATTGGCTCCCACTCACCTGTGTAATTAGGACCTATTAAGGTAATTCAAAGGACTTTATTTGCGTAAAGTGATAGCTTAGAGTGTTTATAAATATAGTAGCTAAGTTTAAAACGGACAACAACAAAGAGTTTTTAAATGTTTTCTTAATATACTTGTTTAAACACTGGTATAGCCTCAGGCTACATCAGACATTTAGAGGTGAAAGGGTCCTAGCTAGCTGACTGTAACCCAACCTCCCACTTGTTCTACCTGCTTCTTCTTTTTCCGGACCAGACAGCGCTGCTCCAGACCAGATAGCACTGCACACACCCATCAGCTATCCTTTCCTGTCTACTTTCTTCACACAACAGCAGTCAAAATGGTGAGTGCTGGAAGTTTCTGCACGGATGTTTGTTTCTTCTTCTTTCTAAGCCGACCAAATTCTCAGTGTTGTAATATATTTTGTGGGGTTAGAGATTAGGACATGTGCTACGTGTGAAACTAAGAGAAATGTTTTAAAATAAGTTCAAAATGGACAGTAGTATACCTCTCTCTCCGGTCGAGTATTCCCCTCGATACTACACGGATAATTGTAAGGACATAACTTGTAGCCCCAGTGGGAATCTATTCTGAATCCTTGGCTCTTTTGGCACATTCACAACCTCCAAAGAAAGTGGTCTGATTTTCATTGAAGAAAAACTTCTCTGCTGTTTTACCATGAGAACTTACTTAACCTTCATCCGAATGCCAAGAGTTTCGTCTTACAATATCTTTGGATTCTTCTGCAAGTAAGGAATAGAACCGTTTTAGGTTGCATTCGAATTGCCCCGTAGGGCTCTGGTCTAAAGTAGTGCACTATGTAGGGAATAGGGTTCATAGGGCTCTGGTCTAAAGTAGTGCACTATATAGGGTTCCATAGGGCTCTGGTCTAAAGTAGTGCACTATATAGGGTTCCATAGGGCTCTGGTCTAAAGTAGTGCACTATATAGGGTTCCATAGGGCTCTGGTCTAAAGTAGTGCACTATATAGGGTTCCATAGGGCTCTGGTCTAAAGTAGTGCACTATATAGGGAATAGGGTTCTGGTCTAAAGTAGTGCACTATATAGGGAATAGGGTGCCATAGGGTTCTGGTCTAAAGTAGTGCACTATATAGGGAATAGGGTGCCATAGGGCTCTGGTCTAAAGTAGTGCACTATATAGGGAATAGGGTGCCATAGGGCTCTGGTCTAAAGTAGTGCACTATATAGGGAATAGGGTGCCATGGGTTATATAACCAGCTCCCTCCTGAGTGTTTAGGATTGGCCAGGGCGGCTATACTACTAGTGCTGACTTGTTCCGCACCGTCTCCAGGAATGTGGCTGACAGAGGAACATTCACAAGGCAACTAATTCCTATAGAGATACAATATGAAACACTGAAATATTAAAATAAGGTATATTTCCTCTGTCTTTACCCCATGTATACTGAAATATCAGAATGAGGTCTATTTCCGTTGTCTGTACCCCATGTATACTGAAATATCAGAATGAGGTCTATTTCTTTACCCCATGTTTCTCTTACACCCCATGTTTCTCTCTCTACACCCCATGTTTCTCTCTCTCTACACCCCATGTTTCTCTCTCTCTACACCCCATGTTTCTCTCTACACCCCACCCCCATGTTTCTCTCTCTCTACACATGTTTCTCTCTCCCACCCCATGTTTCTCTCTCTCTCTACACCCCATGTATTTCTCTCTCTCTCTCTACACCCCATGTTTCTCTCTCTCTACACCCCATGTGTTTTCTCTCTCTCTCTACACCCCATGTATTTCTCTCTCTCTCTCTCTACCCATGTATTTCTCTGTCTCTCTCTCTCCACACCCCATGTATTCTCTCTCTCTCTACACCCCATGTGTCTCTCTCTCTCTACACCCCATGTATTTCTCTCTCTCTCTCTCTACACCCCATGTATCTCTCTCTCTCTCTCTACACCCCATGTATTTCTCTCTCTCTCTCTCTCTCTACACCCCATGTGTCTCTCTCTCTCTACACCCCATGTATTTCTCTCTCTCTCTCTCTCTACACCCCATGTATTTCTCTCTCTCTCTCTACACCCCTCTCCACCCCATGTATTTCTCTCTCTCTCTCTCTACACCCCATGTATTTCTCTCTCTACACCTCTCTCTCTACACCCCATGCATTTCTCTCTCTCTCTCTCTCTCTACACCCCATGTATTCTCTCTCTCTCTCTACACCCCCCCGTGTATTTCTCTCTCTCTCTCTACACCCCATGTATCTCTCTCTCTCTCTCTCTACACCCCCTGTGTGTCTCTCTCTCTCTACATGTATTCTCTCTCTCTCTCTCTCTCTCTACACCCCGTGTATTTCTCTCTCTCTCTCTACACCCCATGTATTTCTCTCTCTGTCTCTCTCTCTCTACACCCCATGTTTCTCTCTCTCTCTCTCTCTCTACACCCCATGCATTTCTCTCTCTCTCTCCTCTGTGTCTCTCTCTCTCTCTACACCCCATGTATTTCTCTCTCTCTCTCTACACCCCATGCATTTCTCTCTCTCTCTCTCTACACCCCATGCATTCTCTCTCTCTCTACACCCCATGCATTCTCTCTCTCTCTCTCTCTACACCCCATGCATTCTCTCTCTCTCTCTACACCCCCTCTCTCTCTCTACACCCCGTGTCTCTCTCTACACCCCATGTATTCTCTCTCTCTCTCTACACCCCATGTATTTCTGTCTCTCTCTCTCACCCCATTTCTCTCTCTCTCTCCTACACCCCATGCTTCTCTCTCATGTATTTCTCTCTCTCTCTCTACACCCCATGTATTTCTGTCTCTCTCTCTCTACACCCCATGTATTTCTCTCTCTACACCCCATGTATTTCTCTCTCTCTCTCTCTACACCCCATGCATTCTCTCTCTCTCTACACCCCGTGTGTCTCTCTCTCTCTCTACACCCCATGTGTCTCTCTCTCTCTACACCCCGTGTTGTCTCTCTCTCTCTCTACACCCCGTGTATGTCTCTCTCTCTCTCTACACCCCGTGTGTGTCTCTCTCTCTCTCTCTACACCCCGTGTATTTCTCTCTCTCTCTCTACACCCCGTGTGTCTCTCTCTCTCTACACCCCGTGTGTTCTCTCTCTCTCTCTACACCCCGTGTGTCTCTCTCTCTCTCTCTCTACACCCGTGTGTGTCTCTCTCTCTACACCCCGTGTGTGTGTCTCTCTCTCTCTCTCTACACCCCGTGTGTGTCTCTCTCTCTCTACACCCCGTGTCTCTCTCTCTCTCTCTACACCCCGTGTCTATCTCTCTCTCTCTCTCTCTACACCCCGTGTCTATCTCTCTCTACACCCCGTGTGTCTCTCTCTCTCTCTACACCCCGTGTGTGTCTCTCTCTCTCTCCCTCTCTCTCTCTCTCTCTACACCCCGTGTCTATATCTCTCTCTCTACACCCCGTGTCTCTCTCTCTCTCTCTACACCCCGTGTGTGTGTCTCTCTCTCTCTCTACACCCCGTGTGTGTCTCTCTCTCTCTACACCCCGTGTGTGTGTCTCTCTCTCTACACCCCGTGTGTGTGTGTGTCTCTCTCTCTACACCCCGTGTGTGTCTCTCTCTCTACACCCCGTGTCTCTCTCTCTCTACACCCCGTGTCTCTCTCTACACCCCGTGTCTCTCTCTCTACACCCCGTGTCTCTCACCCCGTGTCTCTCTCTCTCTCTCTCTCTACACCCCGTGTGTCTCTCTCTCTCTCTACACCCCCCGTGTCTCTCTCTCTCTCTACACCCCGTGTGTCTCTCTCTCTCTCTCTCTCTACACCCCGTGTGTGTCTCTCTCTCTCTCTACACCCCGTGTGTGTCTCTCTCTCTACACCCCTCTCTCTCTCTACACCCCGTGTGTGTGTCTCTCTCTCTACACCCCGTGTCTCTCTCTCTCTCTACACCCCGTGTCTCTCTCTCTCTCTCTCACCCCGTGTGTGTCTCTCTCTCTCTCTCTACACCCCCGTGTGTGTGTCTCTACACCCCGTGTGTCTCTCTCTCTCTACACCCCGTGTGTGTCTCTCTCTCTCTCTCTACACCCCGTGTGTGTGTCTCTCTCTCTCTCTCTCTACACCCCGTGTGTCTCTCTCTCTCTCTACACCCCGTGTGTGTGTCTCTCTCTCTCTACACCCCGTGTGTGTGTCTCTCTCTCTCTCTACACCCCGTGTGTGTCTCTCTCTCTCTCTCTACACCCCGTGTCTCTCTCTCTCTCTCTCTACACCCCGTGTGTGTGTCTCTCTCTCTCTCTACACCCCGTGTGTGTCTCTCTCTCTCTCTCTACACCCCTGTCTCTCTCTCTCTACACCCCGTGTCTCTCTCTCTCTCTCTCTCTCTCTCTCTCTACACCCCGTGTGTGTGTCTCTCTCTCTCTCTACACCCCGTGTGTGTCTCTCTCTCTCTCTACACCCCGTGTGTGTCTCTCTCTCTCTCTCTACACCCCGTGTGTCTCTCTCTTTCTACACCCCGTGTGTCTCTCTCTTTCTACACCCCGTGTGTCTCTCTCTTTCTCTCTCTACACCCCGTGTATTCTATTATACTCATTGTCAAATCCAACTTTAGGACAACGTTCACATTTAGAATCTAGTTCTGACTTGTTCCAGTCTGTCTGGAATGTGACAGACTGAAGCCTCCACCGTTTTCCTGAGGCTACAACACACCAATAGCGTTAGTCGGCTGAGAGTACTTGCGAAGCAGCGCAATCCGATTTTTTTTTTCATGTAGAATCGAGTGACATTTGTTAGCAGTCAGACATCAACAGCGCGCTGAGAGATCGGTAGACTAACGGGAGATCCACATTCCTCTGACTCTTCTTCGCTCGTTTGTGACCGTTGTCTTCCTCTCTCCTTTGTGACCGTTGTCTTCTCCCTCTCTCCTTTGTGACCGTTGTCTTCTCCCTCTCTCTTTGTCGTTGTCTCCCCTCTCCTTTGTGACCGTTGTCTTCTCCTCTCTCCTTTGTGACCGTTGTCTTCTCCCTCTCTCCTTTGTGACCGTTGTCTTCTCCTTCTCTCCTTTGTGACCGTTGTCTTCTCCTTTGTCTTCTCCTTTGTGACCGTTGTCTTCTCCTTTGTGACCGTTGTCTTCTCCTTTGTGACCGTTGTCTTCTCCTTTGTGACCGTTGTCTTCTCCTTTGTGACCAGGCCTCTGGAATAGCGGTCCACGATGATGTCGTTCTCACATTTGACAAGATCAGAGTTCGCCTCCAGGGGGCTGACAAGCAGGAGCAGCTGAAGCTGGTGCTCTTCAAGATCAGCGATGACGGGAAATGTATCGTTGTGGACGAGGACAAGTGCCTGAAGGTCAGAGGAGCCATATAATATATGTCATTTAGCAGACATTTTGTTTTTACGTATGGGTGGTCCCGGGAATCGAACCCACTGCCCAGGTCGTTGCAAGTACCGTGCTCTACCAACTCAGATCCAGAGGACCGCGTAGTTAGGCATTCTAAGCTTTTCTTAATTTATATTTCCTCAATTCCTTGCATCCTCTCTCCTTGCTTCTTACTCAATTTATTTTAATGTTATGTAGAATAAGGTCCAAGAAAGAATTTAAGGAGTTGTGTACTAAATCTCTCATTTGCTATCTTGTTCTTATTCTAGACATTCACCTACACATAGCATTGTTTAAAAACTCTGAACGTTTTATAATGTAATTGGGAGATAACGTGGTTGCCATAGAATCATGTAGCGTCATATTAATGCATTAAAATACAGAAACTACAATGTCCAAGCTTTCTTACTTTTATTGCTATTAGGGGTTGTAACGTGAGCATCTAGAGAAAGAAAAACACTATCATTGCAGTTAATTAATCAATTACTAATCAATTAAGGTCAAGGACCTGAACGGGGAGGAGGACGTATTCAGGAAGATCGTCAACATGATGCCAACGGAGGACTGCCGTTATGCCCTGTACGACTGTTCCTGGGAGAGCAAGGACAGCCCCAAGGAGGACCTGGTCTTCATCATGTGGTAGGTTGGGCCATAACCCTGTATGACTGTTCCTGGGAGAGCAAGGACAGCCCCGAGGAAGGTGATAGGTGGAAATAGAAATAAAAGGACATGCACTGTATACCATACATAACACTACCATGTCAGCCATTTTGAGTGGAGGGAGTGCGAGAGAGGATTTGTTCATTGACTCAAGGCAGAATGTTTGGGAGTACGTTCTAAACGTAGCATTCTTCTGTTTGAATCGCAGGGCTCCAGAACACTCAACTATCAAAAAGAAAATGAAATACGCCAGTTCAAAGCAATACATTAAAGCAAAGTTCCAAGGTAAGAATTTGGGTTGGCTCAGTTCTGTTTCAACACTTTCATCCAATCACCTTTCCTGCATCGGGGGGGGGATATGTTCATTAGGTAATACATGGAATAAAATGGACTGAAACAGGGAGAGATTGCAGGGACTTGTCCAATAAGATACTCTCATTTTCAAATGCCGCCTATTGCATGCTAGGATTGGCAGTTTGCTACATCCATTTTGGGATTTATAGATGAATCCTTATACACAGTGATTATTGAAAATTATAAATGTCTAAGTACGTCATGACCTTAGTTCAACTGTCGTTCAAAGTAGCGGGTTCAGAACATTTTGAATGGGATGGCCAAGGTGGGGTACAGACCCAGTTCAGGGGGTCCAGAACATTATGAATGGGATGGCCAAGGTGGTACAGAGTTCAGGGGGGTTCCAGAACATTATGAATGGGATGGCCAAGGTGGGTACAGACCCAGTCAGGGGTCCAGAACATTATGAATGGGATGGCCAAGGTGGGGACCCAGTTCAGGGGGTCCAGAACATTTTGAAGGTGGGAGTTCAGGGGGTCCCATTTTGAATGGGATGGCCAAGGTGGCGTACAGACCCAGTTCAGGGGGTCCAGAACATTATGAATGGGATGGCCAAGGTGGCGTACAGACCCAGTTCCAGAACATTATGAATGGGATTCCAGAACATTATGAATGGGATGGCCAAGGTCAGGGGTTCCAGAACATTATGAATGGGATGGCCAAGGTGGCGTACAGACCCAGTTCAGGGGGGTCCAGAACCAGAACATTATGAATGGGATGGCCAAGGTGTACAGACCCAGTTCAGGGGTCCAGAACATGGGGGCCAAGGTCCAGACCCAGTTCAGTTCAGGGGGTCCAGAACATTATGAATGGGATGGCCAAGGTGGCGTACAGACCCAGTTCAGGGGGTCCAGAACATTATGAATGGGATGGCCAAGGTGGCGTACAGACCCAGTTCAGGGGGTCCAGAACATTTTGAACCGTAATCGTTGCAAGGTGGATTTTTCTTCTTCTCTATATTATTATAAGGGTTCAACACATGAAACGCTTCAGGTTAGGTCCATTTCCCTGTTCAAATCAATTCCAAAAGTCTTGTTACAGTGTATGCAATTGGTAAATTCACTTGAAAGTGCCATTCAGAGGTCGAATTATACTGTGATATTTGTGGGTCTCTATGTTTTTTCCCTCCAATGTAAAAATACATCGGCTTTATAGTAAAGACATAATGGGTCAACACAACCAATCATGATGTTTTCATCTGTGAAAAACAAATCACTTCAAAAGTAGGTTAAGTAGGTTACCGGCATCCCAACAGACCGGCATCCCAACAGACCGGCATCCCAACAGACCGGCATCCCAACAGACCGGCATCCCAACAGACCGGCATCCCAACAGACCGGCATCCCAACAGACCGGCATCCCAACAGACCGGCATCCCAACAGACCACTGGAGTGGCCAATCAGGTTTCAGGGGGACCCCACCCTGGGCCAACCCCTGGAGATGCCACTGGTTGTATCCCATCAGAACTCCAAAAATACAGTTGATTTACTCCAATGTTTGTCAACAACTTAAATGTAAACAAACCATGTGTAGCTTCAAAACATGAATAAAACTATAATTTTGATATCACGTATGGTCAGAATTTGAGTGGTTACATTTCTCCAGGCCCATCCGTCATCTTTTTACCAAAACCGAGGTCTGGCATCCCAACAGTCTGGCATCCCAACAGTCTGGCGGGGTGATCCGCTTTGTTATTGTTTCAAGTGCGGATTCTAGCGGACAGTAGCCTGATGAATGACACAAATGACAAGTGGTCGAGTAGTCTAAGCCAGGTCCTCCAGAACAGACACACCGCTGCAGCATGGGTTTACGAAACCAACTGCTATTTCAGCACCACTCTCCTCTATTTTTAATCTCCAATAAAACCCAAACTAAAATATGTGAGGAGTGGGATTCCTTAATTAAGAGAAATTGACTGACTTGGCTGTGTTCTCGTGTGTTTCACAGGTCTGAAGTTTGAGTGGCAGGTGAACGACATGTCAGACGCCAAAGACAGCTCCGTCTTCATCGATAAACTGGGAGGGAGAGGAGTCGTTAAAAGACTGGAGGGGAAAGAGGTCTGAGCTCCCGACTCCTGACGCCGCCGTACAACACGGAATCAAAACCAGACCTGGGTTCAAATACTATTCGCAAATCCTTCAGACACTTTCAGCGTTTGCTTAAGCCTGCCAGGTGGGATTTAAAAAAAAATAAAAATAAACGTTTGGGACTTTTCTATTACTTCCGTTGCAACAAGTTCAATCAAGTATTTGAGTTCGAATAGTGTTTGAACACAGGTCTGGTCAAAACACCAATGCAAAAGCAGCCCACTTCCTGTGTGTCTAATTGAACTGTCCATCAACAGAGTATTGTAATTGATTTGGTCTTCATAAAAAAAGAAATCCCTTGTTCAATGGCAGATTGGTAATAAAATAGCTACTCATGTAGTTGATAAATACTTTTTCCAGACATAACTGCTTCATGATTTATACAAATGAACATTAATTTTCTTGTAGCTTGGGATCTTAGTATCATCCTTGAATGGGAGTTTTGTGTTTGTTGGTATCCTGTGTCTATTGACTCTGTTCCAGACCAATCATCTGATGTGATTTCAATCATATTATTCATATACCTTCCATGTTTGCTGATGTTTTTGGTGAAATTTTGAAAATTTCACTAAATATATTGTTAAAAAAAGGAAGATACCTCTGCAGAATGTTGATGACAGAAGCTCCACCACTTCATAATAAAGAGAAAGTGAATTTCCTGTATACTCCCTGGATGGTCTGTCTGTCTGTGCAGTATTCCATTTGATATCACAGAGATTGACAGTAAGGTTTGCATTACTGTCTGGGGCAAGTTAAGCCTGGTCTGTTGGTTCTGGTGTTGTACTTTGTATTCCATGTTTATAGAGAAGCTCCTCGGGAACACAGAACACTTTATTGTATGACAATACAGTGTTTTCCACAAGCACATGGAGTAGTCAGCCAACTAGGTCACGCCAGGGTCCCCAGAGATAGTGAACAAGCTCAATTTTGGTGGTTTTTAATACATTCTAATGTCTCGATCCAAAAGATTTCCAAATTATTGAATAGTAGTGAGTTTACCTCCCAAATTATTGAGTTTACCTCCCAAATTATTGAATCCTAGTGAGTTTACCTCCCAAATTATTGAATACTAGTGAGTTTACCTCCCAAATTATTGAGTTTACCTCCCAAATTATTGAATACTAGTGAGTTTACCTCCCAAATTATTGAATACTAGTGAGTTTACCTCCCAAATTATTGAATCCTAGTGAGTTTACCTCCCAAATTATTGAGTCCTAGTGAGTTTACCTCCCAAATTATTGAGTTTACCTCCCAAATTATTGAATCCTAGTGAGTTTACCTCCCAATTTATTGAATACTAGTGAGTTTACCTCCCAAATTATTGAATCCTAGTGAGTTTACCTCCCAAATTATTGAATCCTAGTGAGTTTACCTCCCAAATTATTGAATACTAGTGAGTTTACCTCCCAAATTATTGAGTTTACCTCCCAAATTATTGAATCCTAGTGAGTTTACCTCCCAAATGATTGAATCCTAGTGAGTTTACCTCCCAAATTATTGAATACTATTGAGTTTACCTCCCAAATTATTGAATCCTAGTGAGTTTACCTCCCAAATTATTGAATCCTAGTGAGTTTACCTCCCAAATTATTGAATACTAGTGAGTTTACCTCCCAAATTATTGAATACTAGTGAGTTTACCTCCCAAATTATTGAATCCTAGTGAGTTTACCTCCCAAATTATTGAATCCTAGTGAGTTTACCTCCCAAATGATTGAATACTAGTGAGTTTACCTCCCAAATTATTGAGTTTACCTCCCAAATTATTGAATACTATTGAGTTTACCTCCCAAATTATTGAATACTAGTGAGTTTACCTCCCAAATTATTGAATCCTAGTGAGTTTACCTCCCAAATTATTGAATCCTAGTGAGTTTACCTCCCAAATTATTGAATACTAGTGAGTTTACCTCCCAAATTATTGAATCCTAGTGAGTTTACCTCCCAAATTATTGAATCCTAGTGAGTTTACCTCCCAAATTATTGAGTTTACCTCCCAAATTATTGAATACTATTGAGTTTACCTCCCAAATTATTGAATCCTAGTGAGTTTACCTCCCAAATGATTGAATACTAGTGAGTTTACCTCCCAAATTATTGAATACTATTGAGTTTACCTCCCAAATTGGAAAAATGTGTTGTGGTATTGTGTGAAAATGTATGAATTCAGTGTATTGTTAGTTTTTTGGATATCGTCTAGGCCCTCCATACGCAACTGGCGCACCGCGGTCCAGACCCAGAACGGGGTCAATACAGACCGCAGCCCGCCTCCTGCCAAAGCAGCAGATACTATTCCTGGGGTCCACATGAAACCTGACATAGTACAGAACAGTATATATTATTATATATATATATTAGTCAAGATTTGAAATACATGTAAAACGTCACACACAGCACATGTCAGTACAGTTGAAGTCAGAAGTTTACATACACCTTCGCCAAATACATTTAAACTCAGTTTTTCACTATTCCTGACATTTAATCCTAGTAAAAATCACCCTGTTTTAGGCTCACCACTTTATTTTAAGAATGTGAAATGTCAGAATAGTAGTAGAGAGAATGATTTATTTCAGATTTCATTTTATTCATCACATTCCCAGTGGGTCAGAAGTTTACATACACTCAATTAGTATTTGGTAGCATTGCCTTTAAATTGTTTAACTTGGATCAAATGTTTCGGGTAGCCTTCCACAAGCTTCCCACAATAAGTTGGGTGAATTTTGGCCCATTCCTCCTGACAGAGCTGGTGTAACTGAGTCAGGTTTGTAGGCCTCCTTGCTCGCACACGTTTTTTTCAGTTCTGCCCACAAATTTTCTATGGGATTGAAATCGTTGAAAATACAACTTTCCAAAATACTGCTGTGCGTAACAAGCGTCACAGCAACTCCTCTGATAGTCAAGGCTAGAATGGAGTTCCTTACGTGTGCAGTTACAAACAATGGTGGTCCAACCCAAAACCATCACATACTGGCGTTTACCTCAGCTCATTGGCTATCTACCCAGCTAGATTTCAAGAAGATCAGTGGTCATTGGGCAGAAATACAGTCAATCAACGAAGCTTTGCTAAAATGATTGGTGCGTCAGGTAGTCAATTATCGTTGTCTTCAAATCAGCTCACTTCAGGTCAATACTCCCCGCAAAAAAAACAATGAGGTTTGGCTGTGTTGCAAACATCCAGAGGAATGCACTAAAACCAACCATGACTAGATAAACGATTGTTTACCGATTGTGTGTAATTATGTCGAATGCTCCGTAAAAAATTGATAGAGATGGAATTCACGGCACAAACGGGTTACAAGATGTTTAGATTTAATTAAAAATTGATTTTATCAAAGAAAACGGCACTTCTTTTGATCACTGGGACCCTCAGGAAGAGAAATAAGAACAAGATATCAGAATGTAAGTCATAATTTTACCTTCAGATGTGAATGTGTAAAAACTGTCATGGCGGAAAATGTTTGTTGTTGTTGATTGCTCTTCTCAAACAAAAGCATGGGATTTGTTCTCTGTAATAGCTATTTTAAATCGGAAAACGTAGTTTGATTACCAAGATTCTAATCTTTTGAAGGGTGTAAGACACTTGCATTTTCAAGAATGTTTAATGTTACGACGTATTTTTAGTTGTCACTCTGAAATGTCCCCTGATGTTGATCCCTGTACGGGGATCGCAGCCATAAGAGGATATCTCTTTAGTTATATCCCAGTTTACCCTGATTAACTCTTTAGTCATATCCCAGTTTACCCTGATTAACTCTTTAGTCATATCCCAGTTCACCCTGATTAACTCTTTAGTCATATCCCAGTTCACCCTGATTAACTCTTTAGTCATATCCCAGTTCACCCTGATGAACTCTTTAGTCATATCCCAGTTCACCCTGATTAACTCTTTAGTCATATCCCAGTTTACCCTGATTAACTCTTTAGTCATATCCCAGTTCACCCTGATTAACTCTTTAGTCATATCCCAGTTCACCCTGATTAACTCTTTAGTCATATCCCAGTTTACCCTGATGAACTCTTTAGTCATATCCCAGTTTACCCTGATTAACTCTTTAGTCATATCCCAGTTCACCCTGATTAATCTTTAGTCATATCCCAGTTCACCCTGATTAACTCTTTTTATATCCCAGTTTACCCTGATTATCCCAGTTCACCCTGATTAACTCTTTAGTCATATCCCAGTTCACCCTGATTAACTCTTTAGTCATATCCCAGTTTACCCTGATTAACTCTTTAGTCATATCCCAGTTCACCCTGATTAACTCTTTAGTCATATCCCAGTTCACCCTGATTAACTCTTTAGTCATATCCCAGTTTACCCTGATTAACTCTTTAGTCATATCCCAGTTCACCCTGATTAACTCTTTAGTCATATCCCAGTTCACCCTGATTAACTCTTTAGTCATATCCCAGTTTACCCTGATTAACTCTTTAGTCATATCCCAGTTTACCCTGATTAACTCTTTAGTCATATCCCAGTTCACCCTGATTAACTCTTTAGTCATATCCCAGTTTACCCTGATTAACTCTTTAGTCATATCCCAGTTCACCCTGATTAACTCTTTAGTCATATCCCAGTTCACCCTGATTAACTCTTTAGTCATATCCCAGTTCACCTATTTGTTTATGGATTTGCCTACAGCTTACGACCTGTTTAAAAAAAAAAATATGAGCAAAAATGTATTATTATTATTATTATTTACATTTTATTTGGAATAGCAAGCCAGACAAAATTAAAATGGCCTATTTATATAATCAATATGAATTTAGAGGGCAGAAATGATTAAATATTAAAGCATTAGACCCTCACTTAAGGTGTCAGTCATGCAAAAGTTATACTTGAATCCGAACTGGTTCTCTAGCAAATTAGTAAGAATGTCTCACCTCATGTTCAAGAATGGCCTTTTTCCCTTTATTCAGATTACAACCTCTCACTTTTGACTTTTTAAAAACGAAATCATCTCCAAAATATTGTTATTTTGACTTGCCTAGTTAAATCAAGGTACCATGTTTTAAAGCCTTATAAAGTTGGTTGTAATTTCAGTTTATTCCACCAGTAAAGACAGAACAAATGATACAACAAATATTGTGGTAAAATTCAAATATACTAACTGATAAAAAACAGTACAATCTTTGTAAATTATATCATAAATAGGACTGGTGGAGTTATGTGACACATGCAGCTAACTATAAAAACAAAGAGTCGCACACTCCATATGTAAATAAACACCAATGTTTCGCCATCACTGTGCCTTCTTCAGGGAAATGTTAAGCATGCTTCAACGAGTTATGTAGACAAACAGTGCAATTAGTGCAACCAATTACAATAGTGAAGGGTGTGTCATATTTTATAGGTTGATGAGAATGAAATGAGTGAAACTGTTAAAAAACAATAGCCCACAGCATATTAAATATAGTATGCCATTGTTATCATGAGCATTAACGCAACATTAGCATCAACATACATTGTTTCATTTCATTTCACATAAATATTTAAATATTTCCAATTTTGGTAAAAAAAAAAATGTTGTTACATGTAATATTTTGGTTCAACCATAATGCATAATAAGCATCATCAACAGGGGGAACATATCAACAGGGGGAACATATCAACAGGGGGAACATTCAACAGGGGGAACATATCAACAGGGGGAACATATCAACAGGGGGAACATATCAACAGGGGGAACATATCAACAGGGGGAACATATCAACAGGGGGAACATATCAACAGGGGGAACATATCAACAGGGGGAACATATCAACAGGGGGAACATTGTGGGGGAACATATCAACAGGGGGAACATTGTGGGGAACAGGGGAACATATCAACAGGGGAACATATCAACAGAGGGAACATATCAACAGGGGGAACATATCAACAGGGGAACATAGCAACAGGGGGAACATATCAACAGGGGGAACATATCAACAGGGGGAACATAGCAACAGGGGAACATATCAACAGAGGAACATATCAACGGGGGGAACATATCAACAGAGGGAACATATCAACGGGGGGAACATATCAACAGGGGGAACATATCAACAGGGGGAACATATCATCAGGGGAACATATCAACAGGGGGAACATATCAACAGGGGGAACATTGTGTGGGAACAGGGGGAACATATCAACAGGCGGAAAATATCAACAGGGGGAACATATCAACAAGGGGAACATATCAACAGGGGGAACATATCAACAGGGTGAACATATTAACAAGGGGAACATATCAACAGGGGAACATATCAAGAGGGGGAACATATCAACAGGGGGAACATGTCAACAGGGGGAACATATCAACAGGGGAACATATCAACAGGGGGAACATTGTGGGGGAACATATCAACAGGGGAACATTGTGGGGGAACAGGGGAACATATCAACAGGGGAACATATCAACAGAGGGAACATATCAACAGGGGGAACATATCAACAGGGGGAACATATCAACAGGGGGAACATATCAACAGGGGGAACATATCAACGGGGGAACATATCAACAGGGGGAACATTGTGGGGGAACAGGGGGAACATATCAACAGGGGGAACATATCAACAGGGGGAACATATTAACAGGGTGAACATATCAACAGGGTGAACATATCAACAGGGGGAACATATCAACAGGGGGAACATATCAACAGGGGGAACATATCAACAGGGGAAACATATCAACAGGGGGAACATATCAACAGGGGGAACATATCAACAGGGGAACATATCAACAGAGGGAACATATCAACAGGGGGAACATATCAACAGGGAGAACATATCAACAGAGGGAACATATCAACAGGGGGAACATATCAACAGGGGGAACATATCAACAGGGGGACATATCAACAGGGAGAACATATCAACAGAGGGAACATATCAACAGGGGGAACATATCAACGGGGGAACATATCAACGGGGGAACATATCAACGGGAGGAACATATCAACAGGAGGAACATATCAACAGGGGGAACATATCAACAGGGGGAACATATCAACAGGGGGAACATATCAACAGGAGGAACATATCAACAGGGGGAACATTGTGGGGGAACAGGGGGAACATATCAACAGGGGGAACATATCAACAGGGGGAACATATCAACAGGGGGACATATCAACAGGGAGAACATATCAACAGAGGGAACATATCAACAGGGGGAACATATCAACGGGGGAACATATCAACGGGGGAACATATCAACGGGAGGAACATATCAACAGGAGGAACATATCAACAGGGGGAACATATCAACAGGGGGAACATATCAACAGGGGGAACATATCAACAGGAGGAACATATCAACAGGGGAACATTGTGGGGAACAGGGGAACATATCAACAGGGGGAACATATCAACAGGGTGAACATATCAACAGGGGGAACATATCAACAGGGGGAACATATCAACAGGGGGAACATATCAACAGGGGGAACATATCAACAGAGGGAACATATCAACAGGGGGAACATATCAACAGGGGGAACATATCAACAGGGAGAACATATCAACAGAGGGAACATATCAACAGGGGAACATATCAACGGGGGAACATATCAACGGGGGAACATATCAACGGGGGAACATATCGGGGAACATATCAACGGGGGAACATATCAACAGGAGGAACATATCAACAGGGGGAACATATCAACAGGGGGAACATATCAACAGGGGGAACATATCAACAGGAGGAACATATCAACAGGGGGAACATTGTGGGGGAACAGGGGGAACATATCAACAGGGGGAACATATCAACAGGGGAACATATCAACGGGGGAACATATCAACAGGGGAACATATCAACAGGGGGAACATTGTGGGGAACAGGGGAAACATATCAACAGGGGGAACATATCAACAGGGGAACATATCAACGGGGGGGGGGAACATATCAACAGGGGGAACATATCAACAGGGGGAACATATCAACAGGGGGAACATATCAACGGGGTGAACATATCAACAGGGGGAACATATCAACAGGGGGAACATATCAACGGGGTGAACATTTCAACGGGTGAACATATCAACGGGGGGAACATATCAACAGGGGGAACATATCAACGGGGGAACATATCAACAGGGGGAACATTGTGGGGGAACAGGGGGAACATATCAACAGGGGGAACATTGTGGGGGAACAGGGGAACATATCAACAGGGGGAACATTGTGGGGGAACAGGGGAACATATCAACAGGGGGAACATATCAACAGGGGAACATTGTGGGGGGGGAACATTGTGGGGGAACAGGGGGAACATATCAACAGGGGGAACATATCAACAGGGGGAACATTGTGGGGGAACATATCAACAGGGGGAACATATCAACAGGGGGAACATTGTGGAGGAACATATCAACAGGGGGAACATATCAACAGGGGGAACATATCAACAGGGGGAACATATCAACAGGGGGAAAATATCATTGTGGGGGAACATATCAACATAAACATAAAATCGACAGTTAATAACTAGGAAACAGATATTGCGCCTTTTAATAAAAGTAGATTATGTTTATTTATACAACGTATTTCAATTACTTTACTACATCACATTAATCACGCAATGATAATTTGTTTGATGGAAAACCTTAGGCTTTGTACGACATTTTAAATTAGTGTACTGTAGTGTGGTAGTGTACTGTAGTGTACTGTAGTGTACTGTAGTGTGGTAGTGTACTGTAGTGTACTGTAGTGTGGTAGTGTACTGTAGTTTGGTAGTGTACTTTAGGGTGGTAGTGTACTGTAGTGTGGTAGTGTACTGTAGTGTGGTAGTGTACTGTAGGGTGGTAGTGTACTGTAGTGTGGTAGTGTACTGTAGTGTACTGTAGTGTGGTAGTGTACTGTAGTGTACTGTAGGGTGGTAGTGTACTGTAGTTTGGTAGTGTACTGTAGGGTGGTAGTGTACTGTAGTGTGGTAGTGTACTGTAGGGTGGTAGTGTACTGTAGGGTGGTAGTGTACTGTAGTGTGGTAGTGTACTGTAGTGTACTGTAGTGTGGTAGTGTACTGTAGTGTGGTAGTGTACTGTAGTGTACTGTAGTGTGGTAGTGTACTGTAGTGTGGTAGTGTACTGTAGTGTACTGTAGTGTGGTAGTGTACTGTAGTGTACTGTAGTGTGGTAGTGTACTGTAGTGTGGTAATACTGTAGGGTGGTAGTGTACTGTAGGGTGGTAGTGTACTGTAGGGTGGTAGTGTACTGTAGTGTGGCAGTGTACTGTAGTGTGGTAGTGTACTGTAGTGTGGTAGTGTACTGTAGGGTGGTAGTGTGGTAGTGTACTGTAGTGTACTGTAGGGTGGTAGTGTACTGTAGGGTGGTAGTGTACTGTAGTGTACTGTAGGGTGGTAGTGTACTGTAGTGTACTGTAGTGTGGTAGTATACTGTAGGGTGGTAGTGTACTGTAGGGTGGTAGTGTACTGTAGTGTACTGTAGTGTGGTAGTGTACTGTAGTGTGGTAGTGTACTGTAGTGTGGTAGTGTACTGTAGGGTGGTAGTGTACTGTAGTGTGGTAGTGTACTGTAGTGTGGTAGTGTACTGTAGTGTACTGTAGGGTGGTAGTGTAGTGTGGTAGTGTACTGTAGGGTGGTAGTGTACTGTAGGGTGGTAGTGTACTGTAGTGTGGTAGTGTACTGTAGGGTGGTAGTGTACTGTAGTGTGGTAGTGTACTGTAGGGTGGTAGTGTACTGTAGGGTGGTAGTGTACTGTAGTGTACTGTAGTGTGGTAGTGTACTGTAGTGTACTGTAGGGTGGTAGTGTACTGTAGTGTGGTAGTGTACTGTAGGGTGGTAGTGTACTGTAGGGTGGTAGTGTACTGTAGTGTGGTAGTGTACTGTAGTGTACTGTAGGGTGGTAGTGTACTGTAGTGTGGTAGTGTACTGTAGGGTGGTAGTGTACTGTAGGGTGGTAGTGTACTGTAGTGTGGTAGTGTACTGTAGGGTGGTAGTGTACTGTAGTGTGGTAGTGTACTGTAGTGTGGTAGTGTACTGTAGGGTGGTAGTGTACTGTAGGGTGGTAGTGTACTGTAGTGTACTGTAGTGTGGTAGTGTACTGTAGGGTGGTAGTGTACTGTAGGGTGGTAGTGTACTGTAGTGTGGTAGTGTACTGTAGTGTACTGTAGTGTGGTAGTGTACTGTAGTGTGGTAGTGTACTGTAGTGTACTGTAGTGTGGTAGTGTACTGTAGTGTGGTAGTGTACTGTAGTGTGGTAGTGGTAGTGTACTGTAGTGTGGTAGTGTACTGTAGTGTACTGTAGTGTGGTAGTGTACTGTAGTGTGGTAATACTGTAGGGTGGTAGTGTACTGTAGGGTGGTAGTGTACTGTAGGGTGGTAGTGTACTGTAGTGTGGCAGTGTACTGTAGTGTGGTAGTGTACTGTAGTGTGGTAGTGTACTGTAGGGTGGTAGTGTGGTAGTGTACTGTAGTGTACTGTAGTGTGGTAGTGTACTGTAGGGTGGTAGTGTACTGTAGTGTGGTAGTGTACTGTAGGGTGGTAGTGTACTGTAGTGTACTGTAGTGTGGTAGTGTACTGTAGGGTGGTAGTGTACTGTAGGGTGGTAGTGTACTGTAGTGTACTGTAGTGTGGTAGTGTACTGTAGTGTGGTAGTGTACTGTAGTGTGGTAGTGTACTGTAGGGTGGTAGTGTACTGTAGTGTGGTAGTGTACTGTAGTGTGGTAGTGTACTGTAGTGTACTGTAGGGTGGTAGTGTACTGTAGTGTGGTAGTGTACTGTAGGGTGGTAGTGTACTGTAGGGTGGTAGTGTACTGTAGTGTGGTAGTGTACTGTAGGGTGGTAGTGTACTGTAGTGTGGTAGTGTACTGTAGTGTGGTAGTGTACTGTAGTGTGGTAGTGTACTGTAGTGTACTGTAGTGTGGTAGTGTACTGTAGTGTACTGTAGTGTGGTAGTGTACTGTAGTGTGGTAGTGTACTGTAGGGTGGTAGTGTACTGTAGTGTGGTAGTGTACTGTAGTGTGGTAGTGTACTGTAGTGTACTGTAGGGTGGTAGTGTACTGTAGGGTGGTAGTGTACTGTAGTGTGGTAGTGTACTGTAGGGTGGTAGTGTACTGTAGTGTGGTAGTGTACTGTAGGGTGGTAGTGTACTGTAGTGTGGTAGTGTACTGTAGTGTGGTAGTGTACTGTAGGGTGGTAGTATACTGTAGGGTGGTAGTGTACTGTAGTGTACTGTAGTGTGGTAGTGTACTGTAGGGTGGTAGTGTACTGTAGTGTACTGTAGGGTGGTAGTGTGGTAGTGTACTGTAGGGTGGTAGTGTGGTAGTGTACTGTAGTGTGGTAGTGTACTGTAGTGTGGTAGTGTGGTAGTGTACTGTAGTGTGGTAGTGTACTGTAGTGTGGTAGTGGTAGTGTACTGTAGTGTGGTAGTGTACTGTAGTGTGGTAGTGTACTGTAGTGTGGTAGTAGTGTACTGTAGGGTGGTAGTGTACTGTAGTGTGGTAGTGTACTGTAGTGTGGTAGTGTACTGTAGTGTGGTAGTGTACTGTAGTGTGGTAGTGTACTGTAGGGTGGTAGTGTACTGTAGTGTACTGTGGTAGTGTACTGTAGTGTACTGGTAGTGTACTGTAGGGTGGTAGTGTACTGTGTGGTAGTGTACTGTAGTGTACTGTAGTGTGGTAGTGTACTGTAGTGTGGTAGTGTACTGTAGTGTGGTAGTGTACTGTAGTGTGGTAGTGTACTGTAGGGTGGTAGTGTACTGTAGTGTGGTAGTGTAGTGTACTGTAGGGTGGTAGTGTACTGTAGTGTGGTAGTGTACTGTAGGGTGGTAGTGTACTGTAGGGTGGTAGTGTACTGTAGGGTGGTAGTGTACTGTAGGGTGGTAGTGTACTGTAGTGTGGTAGTGTACTGTAGTGTGGTAGTGTACTGTAGGGTGGTAGTGTACTGTAGTGTACTGTAGTGTGGTAGTGTACTGTAGTGTACTGTAGTGTGGTAGTGTACTGTAGTGTGGTAGTGTACTGTAGGGTGGTAGTGTACTGTAGGGTGGTAGTGTACTGTAGTGTGGTAGTGTACTGTAGTGTACTGTAGGGTGGTAGTGTACTGTAGGGTGGTAGTGTACTGTAGTGTGGTAGTGTACTGTAGGGTGGTAGTGTACTGTAGTGTGGTAGTGTACTGTAGGGTGGTAGTGTACTGTAGTGTGGTAGTGTACTGTAGTGTGGTAGTGTACTGTAGGGTGGTAGTGTACTGTAGGGTGGTAGTGTACTGTAGTGTACTGTAGTGTGGTAGTGTACTGTAGGGTGGTAGTGTACTGTAGTGTACTGTAGTGTGGTAGTGTACTGTAGTGTGGTAGTGTACTGTAGTGTGGTAGTGTACTGTAGTGTGGTAGTGTGGTAGTGTACTGTAGTGTGGTAGTGTACTGTAGTGTGGTAGTGTACAGTAGTGTACTGTAGTGTGGTAGTGTACTGTAGTGTGGTAGTGTACTGTAGTGTACTGTAGTGTGGTAATACTGTAGGGTGGTAGTGTACTGTAGGGTGGTAGTGTACTGTAGTGTGGTAGTGTACTGTAGGGTGGTAGTGTACTGTAGTGTGGTAGTGTACTGTAGTGTGGTAGTGTACTGTAGTGTGGTAGTGTACTGTAGTGTACTGTAGTGTGGTAGTGTACTGTAGTGTGGTAGTGTACTGTAGTGTGGTAGTGTACTGTAGGGTGGTAGTGTACTGTAGTGTACTGTAGTGTGGTAGTGTACTGTAGTGTGGTAGTGTACTGTAGTGTGGTAGTGTACTGTAGGGTGGTAGTGTACTGTAGTGTGGTAGTGTACTGTAGTGTGGTAGTGTAGTGTACTGTAGTGTGGTAGTGTACTGTAGTGTGGTAGTGTACTGTAGGGTGGTAGTGTACTGTAGGGTGGTAGTGTACTGTAGTGTGGTAGTGTACTGTAGGGTGGTAGTGTACTGTAGTGTGGTAGTGTACTGTAGTGTGGTAGTGTACTGTAGGGTGGTAGTGTACTGTAGTGTACTGTAGTGTGGTAGTGTACTGTAGTGTACTGTAGTGTGGTAGTGTACTGTAGTGTGGTAGTGTACTGTAGGGTGGTAGTGTACTGTGTGGTAGTGTACTGTAGTGTGGTAGTGTACTGTAGTGTACTGTAGGGTGGTAGTGTACTGTAGTGTGGTAGTGTACTGTAGGGTGGTAGTGTACTGTAGGGTGGTAGTGTACTGTAGTGTGGTAGTGTACTGTAGGGTGGTAGTGTACTGTAGTGTGGTAGTGTACTGTAGTGTGGTAGTGTACTGTAGGGTGGTAGTGTACTGTAGGGTGGTAGTGTACTGTAGTGTACTGTAGTGTGGTAGTGTACTGTAGTGTAGTGTAGTGTACTGTAGTGTGTAGTGTGGTAGTGTACTGTAGGGTGGTAGTGTACTGTAGTGTGGTAGTGTACTGTAGTGTGGTAGTGTACTGTAGTGTGGTAGTGTACTGTAGTGTGGTAGTGTACAGTAGTGTACTGTAGTGTGGTAGTGTACTGTAGTGTGGTAGTGTACTGTAGTGTACTGTAGTGTGGTAATACTGTAGGGTGGTAGTGTACTGTAGGGTGGTAGTGTACTGTAGTGTGGTAGTGTACTGTAGGGTGGTAGTGTACTGTAGTGTGGTAGTGTACTGTAGTGTGGTAGTGTACTGTAGGGTGGTAGTGTACTGTAGTGTACTGTAGGGTGGTAGTGTACTGTAGTGTACTGTAGGGTGGTAGTGTACTGTAGTGTGGTAGTGTACTGTAGTGTACTGTAGTGTGGTAGTGTACTGTAGGGTGGTAGTGTACTGTAGTGTGGTAGTGTACTGTAGTGTGGTAGTGTACTGTAGTGTGGTAGTGTACTGTAGTGTGGTAGTGTACTGTAGTGTGGTAGTGTACTGTAGTGTACTGTAGTGTGGTAGTGTACTGTAGGGTGGTAGTGTACTGTAGTGTGGTAGTGTACTGTAGTGTGGTAGTGTACTGTAGTGTGGTAGTGTACTGTAGTGTGGTAGTGTACTGTAGTGTGGTAGTGTACTGTAGGGTGGTAGTGTACTGTAGTATGGTAGTGTACTGTAGTGTACTGTAGTGTGGTAGTGTACTGTAGGGTTGTAGTGTACTGTAGGGTGGTAGTGTACTGTAGTGTACTGTAGGGTGGTAGTGTACTGTAGGGTGGTAGTGTACTGTAGGGTGGTAGTGTACTGTAGTGTACTGTAGTGTGGTAGTGTACTGTAGTGTGGTAGTGTACTGTAGGGTGGTAGTGTACTGTAGTGTACTGTAGTGTGGTAGTGTGGTAGTGTACTGTAGTGTGTAGTGTACTGTAGTGTGGTAGTGTACTGGTAGTGTGGTAGTGTACTGTAGTGTGGTAGTGTACTGTAGTGTGGTAGTGTACAGTAGTGTACTGTAGTGTGGTAGTGTACTGTAGTGTGGTAGTGTACTGTAGTGTACTGTAGTGTGGTAATACTGTAGGGTGGTAGTGTACTGTAGGGTGGTAGTGTACTGTAGTGTGGTAGTGTACTGTAGGGTGGTAGTGTACTGTAGTGTGGTAGTGTACTGTAGTGTGGTAGTGTACTGTAGGGTGGTAGTGTACTGTAGTGTACTGTAGGGTGGTAGTGTACTGTAGTGTACTGTAGGGTGGTAGTGTACTGTAGTGTGGTAGTGTACTGTAGTGTGGTAGTGTACTGTAGTGTGGTAGTGTACTGTAGTGTACTGTAGTGTGGTAGTGTACTGTAGTGTGGTAGTGTACTGTAGGGTGGTAGTGTACTGTAGTGTGGTAGTGTACTGTAGTGTGGTAGTGTACTGTAGTGTGGTAGTGTACAGTAGTGTACTGTAGTGTGGTAGTGTACTGTAGTGTACTGTAGTGTGGTAGTGTACTGTAGGGTGGTAGTGTACTGTAGTGTGGTAGTGTACTGTAGGGTGGTAGTGTACTGTAGGGTGGTAGTGTACTGTAGTGTGGTAGTGTACTGTAGTGTGGTAGTGTACTGTAGGGTGGTAGTGTACTGTAGGGTGGTAGTGTACTGTAGTGTACTGTAGGGTGGTAGTGTGGTAGTGTACTGTAGTGTGGTAGTGTACTGTAGGGTGGTAGTGTGGTACTGTAGGGTGGTAGTGTACTGTAGGGTGGTAGTGTACTGTAGTGTGGTAGTGTACTGTAGTGTACTGTAGTGTGGTAGTGTACTGTAGGGTGGTAGTGTACTGTAGGGTGGTAGTGTACTGTAGTGTACTGTAGGGTGGTAGTGTGGTAGTGTACTGTAGGGTGGTAGTGTGGTAGTGTACTGTAGTGTGGTAGTGTACTGTAGTGTGGTAGTGTGGTAGTGTACTGTAGTGTGGTAGTGTACTGTAGTGTGGTAGTGTACAGTAGTGTACTGTAGTGTGGTAGTGTACTGTAGTGTGGTAGTGTACTGTAGTGTACTGTAGTGTGTACTGTAGGGTGGTAGTGTACTGTAGGGTGGTAGTGTACTGTAGTGTGGTAGTGTACTGTAGGGTGGTAGTGTACTGTAGTGTGGTAGTGTACTGTAGTGTGGTAGTGTACTGTAGTGTGGTAGTGTACTGTAGTGTGGTAGTGTACTGTAGTGTACTGTAGTGTAGTGTACTGTAGTGTGGTAGTGTACTGTAGTGTGGTAGTGTACTGTAGGGTGGTAGTGTACTGTAGTGTACTGTAGTGTGGTAGTGTACTGTAGTGTGGTAGTGTACTGTAGGGTGGTAGTGTACTGTAGTGTGGTAGTGTACTGTAGTGTGGTAGTGTACTGTAGTGTGGTAGTGTACTGTAGTGTGGTAGTGTAGTAGTGTACTGTAGTGTGGTAGTGTGCTGTAGTGTACTGTAGGGTGGTAGTGTACTGTAGTGTGGTAGTGTACTGTAGTGTGGTAGTGTACTGTAGTGTGGTAGTGTACTGTAGGGTGGTAGTGTACTGTAGTGTGGTAGTGTACTGTAGTGTGGTAGTGTAGTGTAGTGTGGTAGTGTACTGTAGGGTGGTAGTGTACTGTAGGGTGGTAGTGTGGTAGTGTACTGTAGTGTGGTAGTGTGGTAGTGTAGTGTGGTAGTGTACTGTAGGGTGGTAGTGTACTGTAGGGTGGTAGTGTACTGTAGTGTGGTAGTGTACTGTAGTGTGGT
Organism: Oncorhynchus nerka; assembly: GCF_034236695.1. Classification (NCBI taxonomy): domain Eukaryota; kingdom Metazoa; phylum Chordata; class Actinopteri; order Salmoniformes; family Salmonidae; genus Oncorhynchus; species Oncorhynchus nerka. The sequence continues at coordinate 6,491,627 of NC_088418.1, read as the reverse complement.
AGTGTACTGTAGTGTGGTAGTGTACTGTAGTGTGGTAGTGTACTGTAGTGTACTGTAGTGGTAGTGTAGTGTGGTAGTGTACTGTAGTGTGGTAGTGTACTGTAGTGTGGTAGTGTACTGTAGTGTGGTAGTGTACTGTAGGGTGGTAGTGTACTGTAGTGTACTGTGTACTGTAGTGTGGTAGTGTACTGTAGGGTGGTAGTGTACTGTAGTGTACTGTAGTGTGGTAGTGTAGTGTAGTGTGGTAGTGTAGTGTAGGGTGGTAGTGTACTGTAGGGTGGTAGTGTACTGTAGTGTACTGTAGGGTGGTAGTGTGGTAGTGTACTGTAGTGTGGTAGTGTACTGTAGGGTGGTAGTGTGGTAGTGTACTGTAGTGTGGTAGTGTACTGTAGTGTGGTAGTGTGGTAGTGTACTGTAGTGTGGTAGTGTACTGTAGTGTGGTAGTGTACTGTAGTGTACTGTAGTGTGGTAGTGTACTGTAGTGTGGTAGTGTACTGTAGTGTACTGTAGTGTGGTAGTGTACTGTAGTGTGGTAATACTGTAGGGTGGTAGTGTACTGTAGTGTGGTAGTGTACTGTAGGGTGGTAGTGTACTGTAGTGTACTGTAGGGTGGTAGTGTACTGTAGTGTACTGTAGGGTGGTAGTGTACTGTAGGGTGGTAGTGTACTGTAGTGTGGTAGTGTACTGTAGTGTACTGTAGTGTGGTAGTGTACTGTAGTGTGGTAGTGTACTGTAGTGTACTGTAGTGTGGTAGTGTACTGTAGTGTGGTAGTGTACTGTAGTGTGGTAGTGTACTGTAGTGTACTGTAGTGTGGTAGTGTACTGTAGTGTACTGTAGTGTGGTAGTGTACTGTAGTGTGGTAATACTGTAGGGTGGTAGTGTACTGTAGGGTGGTAGTGTACTGTAGGGTGGTAGTGTACTGTAGTGTGGTAGTGTACTGTAGTGTGGTAGTGTACTGTAGGGTGGTAGTGTACTGTAGTGTGGTAGTGTACTGTAGTGTGGTAGTGTACTGTAGTGTACTGTAGGGTGGTAGTGTACTGTAGTGTGGTAGTGTACTGTAGGGTGGTAGTGTACTGTAGGGTGGTAGTGTACTGTAGGGTGGTAGTGTACTGTAGTGTGGTAGTGTACTGTAGGGTGGTAGTGTACTGTAGTGTGGTAGTGTACTGTAGGTGTGTAGTGTACTGTAGGGTGGTAGTGTACTGTAGTGTACTGTAGTGTGGTAGTGTACTGTAGTGTACTGTAGTGTGGTAGTGTACTGTAGTGTGGTAGTGTACTGTAGTGTACTGTAGTGTGGTAGTGTACTGTAGTGTGGTAGTGTACTGTAGTGTGGTAGTGTACTGTAGTGTACTGTAGTGTGGTAGTGTACTGTAGTGTGGTAGTGTACTGTAGTGTGGTAGTGTACTGTAGTGTGGTAGTGTACTGTAGGGTGGTAGTGTACTGTAGGGTGGTAGTGTACTGTAGTGTGGTAGTGTACTGTAGTGTGGTAGTGTACTGTAGTGTGGTAGTGTACTGTAGTGTGGTAGTGTACTGTAGTGTACTGTAGTGTACTGTAGTGTGGTAGTGTACTGTAGGGTGGTAGTGTACTGTAGTGTGGTAGTGTACTGTAGTGTGGTAGTGTACTGTAGTGTGGTAGTGTACTGTAGGGTGGTAGTGTGGTAGTGTACTGTAGTGTACTGTAGTGTGGTAGTGTACTGTAGGGTGGTAGTGTACTGTAGTGTACTGTAGGGTGGTAGTGTACTGTAGTGTACTGTAGTGTGGTAGTGTACTGTAGTGTGGTAGTGTACTGTAGGGTGGTAGTGTGGTAGTGTACTGTAGTGTGGTAGTGTACTGTAGTGTGGTAGTGTACTGTAGTGTGGTAGTGTACTGTAGGGTGGTAGTGTACTGTAGTGTGGTAGTGTACTGTAGTGTGGTAGTGTACTGTAGTGTACTGTAGGGTGGTAGTGTACTGTAGTGTGGTAGTGTACTGTAGGGTGGTAGTGTACTGTAGTGTGGTAGTGTACTGTAGTGTGGTAGTGTACTGTAGTGTGGTAGTGTACTGTAGTGTGGTAGTGTACTGTAGGGTGGTAGTGTACTGTAGGGTGGTAGTGTACTGTAGGGTGGTAGTGTACTGTAGTGTACTGTAGTGTGGTAGTGTACTGTAGTGTACTGTAGGGTGGTAGTGTACTGTAGTGTGGTAGTGTACTGTAGGGTGGTAGTGTACTGTAGGGTGGTAGTGTACTGTAGTGTGGTAGTGTACTGTAGTGTACTGTAGTGTGGTAGTGTACTGTAGGGTGGTAGTGTACTGTAGTGTGGTAGTGTACTGTAGTGTGGTAGTGTACTGTAGGGTGGTAGTGTACTGTAGTGTGGTAGTGTACTGTAGTGTGTAGTGTACTGTAGTGTGGTAGTGTACTGTAGTGTGGTAGTGTACTGTAGTGTACTGTAGTGTGGTAGTGTACTGTAGTGTGGTAGTGTACTGTAGGGTGGTAGTGTACTGTAGTGTACTGTAGGGTGGTAGTGTACTGTAGGGTGGTAGTGTGGTAGTGTACTGTAGTGTGGTAGTGTACTGTAGTGTGGTAGTGTGGTAGTGTACTGTAGTGTGGTAGTGTACTGTAGTGTGGTAGTGTACTGTAGTGTACTGTAGTGTGGTAGTGTACTGTAGTGTGGTAGTGTACTGTAGTGTACTGTAGTGTGGTAGTGTACTGTAGTGTGGTAGTGTACTGTAGTGTGGTAGTGTACTGTAGGGTGGTAGTGTACTGTAGTGTGGTAGTGTACTGTAGTGTGGTAGTGTACTGTAGTGTGGTAGTGTACTGTAGTGTACTGTAGGGTGGTAGTGTACTGTAGTGTGGTAGTGTACTGTAGGGTGGTAGTGTACTGTAGTGTACTGTAGTGTGGTAGTGTACTGTAGTGTGGTAGTGTACTGTAGTGTGGTAGTGTACTGTAGTGTGGTAGTGTACTGTAGTGTGGTAGTGTACTGTAGTGTGGTAGTGTACTGTAGTGTACTGTAGTGTGGTAGTGTACTGTAGTGTACTGTAGGGTGGTAGTGTACTGTAGGGTGGTAGTGTACTGTAGTGTGGTAGTGTACTGTAGTGTACTGTAGGGTGGTAGTGTACTGTAGTGTGGTAGTGTACTGTAGTGTGGTAGTGTACTGTAGTGTGGTAGTGTACTGTAGGGTGGTAGTGTACTGTAGTGTGGTAGTGTACTGTAGTGTGGTAGTGTACTGTAGTGTACTGTAGTGTGGTAGTGTACTGTAGTGTGGTAGTGTACTGTAGGGTGGTAGTGTACTGTAGGGTGGTAGTGTACTGTAGTGTAGTGTGGTAGTGTACTGTAGGGTGGTAGTGTACTGTAGTGTACTGTAGGGTGGTAGTGTACTGTAGTGTGGTAGTGTACTGTAGGGTGGTAGTGTACTGTAGTGTGGTAGTGTACTGTAGGGTGGTAGTGTACTGTAGTGTGGTAGTGTACTGTAGTGTGGTAGTGTACTGTAGTGTGGTAGTGTACTGTAGTGTGGTAGTGTACTGTAGGGTGGTAGTGTACTGTAGTGTACTGTAGTGTGGTAGTGTACTGTAGTGTGGTAGTGTACTGTAGTGTACTGTAGTGTGGTAGTGTACTGTAGTGTGGTGTGGTAGTGTACTGTAGTGTGGTAGTGTACTGTAGTGTGGTAGTGTACTGTAGTGTGGTAGTGTACTGTAGTGTACTGTAGTGTGGTAGTGTACTGTAGTGTGGTAGTGTACTGTAGTGTGGTAGTGTACTGTAGTGTACTGTAGGGTGGTAGTGTACTGTAGGGTGGTAGTGTACTGTAGTGTGGTAGTGTACTGTAGTGTGGTAGTGTACTGTAGTGTGGTAGTGTACTGTAGTGTACTGTAGTGTGGTAGTGTACTGTAGTGTACTGTAGTGTGGTAGTGTACTGTAGTGTGGTAATACTGTAGGGTGGTAGTGTACTGTAGGGTGGTAGTGTACTGTAGGGTGGTAGTGTGGTAGTGTACTGTAGTGTGGTAGTGTACTGTAGTGTGGTAGTGTACTGTAGGGTGGTAGTGTGGTAGTGTACTGTAGTGTACTGTAGGGTGGTAGTGTACTGTAGGGTGGTAGTGTACTGTAGTGTGGCAGTGTACTGTAGTGTGGTAGTGTACTGTAGTGTGGTAGTGTACTGTAGGGTGGTAGTGTGGTAGTGTACTGTAGTGTAGGGTGGTAGTGTACTGTAGTAGTGTACTGTAGTGTACTGTAGGGTGGTAGTGGTAGTGTACTGTAGTGTGGTAGTGTACTGTAGTGTGGTAGTGTACTGTAGTGTGGTAGTGTACTGTAGTGTGGTAGTGTACTGTAGGGTGGTAGTGTACTGTAGGGTGGTAGTGTACTGTAGTGTGGTAGTGTACTGTAGTGTACTGTAGTGTGGTAGTGTACTGTAGTGTGGTAGTGTACTGTAGGGTGGTAGTGTACTGTAGTGTGGTAGTGTACTGTAGTGTGGTAGTGTACTGTGTGGTAGTGTACTGTAGTGTGGTAGTGTACTGTAGTGTGGTAGTGTACTGTAGGGTGGTAGTGTACTGTAGGGTGGTAGTGTACTGTAGTGTACTGTAGTGTGGTAGTGTACTGTAGGGTGGTAGTGTACTGTAGTGTACTGTAGGGTGGTAGTGTGGTAGTGTACTGTAGGGTGGTAGTGTGGTAGTGTACTGTAGTGTGGTAGTGTACTGTAGTGTGGTAGTGTGGTAGTGTACTGTAGTGTGGTAGTGTACTGTAGTGTGGTAGTGTACAGTAGTGTACTGTAGTGTGGTAGTGTACTGTAGTGTGGTAGTGTACTGTAGTGTACTGTAGTGTGGTAATACTGTAGGGTGGTAGTGTACTGTAGGGTGGTAGTGTACTGTAGTGTGGTAGTGTACTGTAGGGTGGTAGTGTACTGTAGTGTGGTAGTGTACTGTAGTGTGGTAGTGTACTGTAGTGTGGTAGTGTACTGTAGTGTACTGTAGGGTGGTAGTGTACTGTAGTGTACTGTAGTGTGGTAGTGTACTGTAGGGTGGTAGTGTACTGTAGTGTACTGTAGTGTGGTAGTGTACTGTAGGGTGGTAGTGTACTGTAGTGTGGTAGTGTACTGTAGTGTGGTAGAGTACTGTAGTGTGGTAGTGTACTGTAGTGTGGTAGTGTACAGTAGTGTACTGTAGTGTGGTAGTGTACTGTAGTGTACTGTAGGGTGGTAGTGTACTGTAGGGTGGTAGTGTACTGTAGTGTGGTAGTGTACTGTAGTGTGGTAGTGTACTGTAGTGTGGTAGTGTACTGTAGTGTGGTAGTGTACTGTAGGGTGGTAGTGTACTGTAGTGTGGTAGTGTACTGTAGGGTGGTAGTGTACTGTAGGGTGGTAGTGTACTGTAGGGTGGTAGTGTACTGTAGTGTACTGTAGTGTGGTAGTGTAGTGTAGTGTGGTAGTGTAGTGTAGGGTGGTAGTGTACTGTAGGGTGGTAGTGTACTGTAGTGTACTGTAGGGTGGTAGTGTACTGTAGGGTGGTAGTGTACTGTAGTGTACTGTAGGGTGGTAGTGTACTGTAGTGTGGTAGTGTACTGTAGGGTGGTAGTGTACTGTAGGGTGGTAGTGTACTGTGGTAGTGTACTGTAGTGTGGTAGTGTACTGTAGGGTGGTAGTGTACTGTAGTGTGGTAGTGTACTGTAGTGTGGTAGTGTACTGTAGTGTGGTAGTGTACTGTAGTGTGGTAGTGTACTGTAGTGTACTGTAGTGTGGTAGTGTACTGTAGTGTGGTAGTGTACTGTAGTGTACTGTAGTGTGGTAGTGTACTGTAGTGTGGTAGTGTACTGTAGTGTACTGTAGTGTGGTAGTGTACTGTAGTGTGGTAGTGTACTGTAGTGTGGTAGTGTACTGTAGTGTACTGTAGTGTGGTAGTGTACTGTAGTGTACTGTAGTGTGGTAGTGTACTGTAGTGTGGTAATACTGTAGGGTGGTAGTGTACTGTAGGGTGGTAGTGTACTGTAGGGTGGTAGTGTACTGTAGTGTGGTAGTGTACTGTAGTGTGGTAGTGTACTGTAGTGTACTGTAGTGTGGTAGTGTACTGTAGTGTACTGTAGTGTGGTAGTGTACTGTAGTGTGGTAATACTGTAGGGTGGTAGTGTACTGTAGGGTGGTAGTGTACTGTAGGGTGGTAGTGTACTGTAGTGTGGCAGTGTACTGTAGTGTGGTAGTGTACTGTAGTGTGGTAGTGTACTGTAGGGTGGTAGTGTACTGTAGTGTACTGTAGGGTGGTAGTGTACTGTAGGGTGGTAGTGTACTGTAGTGTGGCAGTGTACTGTAGTGTGGTAGTGTACTGTAGTGTGGTAGTGTACTGTAGGGTGGTAGTGTGGTAGTGTACTGTAGTGTACTGTAGGGTGGTAGTGTACTGTAGGGTGGTAGTGTACTGTAGTGTACTGTAGGGTGGTAGTGTACTGTAGTGTACTGTAGTGTGGTAGTATACTGTAGGGTGGTAGTGTACTGTAGGGTGGTAGTGTACTGTAGTGTACTGTAGTGTGGTAGTGTACTGTAGTGTGGTAGTGTACTGTAGTGTGGTAGTGTACTGTAGGGCTGCGCTACGATGCGCTGCCGCGCTGCGATTGCGCTGCCGCCCTGGAGACTGCTGGTATGCTGCGCTACGGGACGCTGCCGCGCGATACGCTGCGCCTTTGCGGGACGCTGCTGCGCGCTGCGACGCTGCCGCGCTGATGCGCTGCCGCCCTACTGACTTCTGATACGCTGCCGCGCTGCAATTTTCACCGCGCCGTGCGCTGCCGCTGCGTGCACTGCCGCCCTGCAATTCTGATGCGCTGCGATACGCTGCGCCACGGACGCCGCCTGTTGCTGCGGTGCGCCCTGCCATGCGCTGCGATATGCTGCCGCGCTGCAGGTTGCCTGCCGCTACGGTATACCGCGCTGCAGTGCATACCGCCCTGCGATACGCTGCCGCCGCGATACGCGCGATGCATACCGCGCTGCAGGACGCTGCCGCGCGCGATTACGCTGCGATTTTGCGACAGTACACTACCACACTACCACTTTACAGTACATACCACCTACAGTACACTACCACCCTACACTGCACAGTACACTACCACTACAGTACACTGCCACACTGCAGTACTGCCGCACTACAGTACCTACTACACTACTGCCTACAGTACACTACCACACCAGTACTACCACACTACAGTACACTACCACACTACAGTACACTACCACACTACAGTAAGACTACTACCACCCACAGTACTACACTTCATTACACTACCACCCCTACAGTACACTACCACACTACAGTACACTACCACTACAGTACACTACAGTACACTACCTGATACACTACCACCTAAACTACCACACTACAGTACACTACCACTACCACACTACAGTACTACAGGACACTACCACGTTGCAGGACACTTGCCACGGTGTTACAGTACACGGTACCACCCTACAGTGCCGCCACACTACAGTACACTACCACACTACAGTACACTACCACTACAGTGCACTACCACTACAGTACACTACCGTACACTACCACCCTACAGTACACTGCCACCCTACGGTGCGCTGCCGCACTACAGTACACTACCGCCCTACACTACCACCTACAGTACGCTACAGTACACTGCCGCCCTGCGACTGCCACGCTACACTACCACCTACAGTGCTGCCGCGCTGCCAGTGCACTACCACCCTACGCTGGCTACCACACTACAGGACTGCCTACCACTACCGCCTACGGTACTGCCGCACTGCAGGTACACTGCAGTGCACTGCCATTTCCACCTACAGTACACTACCTACAGTACACTACCACACTACAGTACACTACCACTGCTGCCCTACAGTACACTGCACTACCATACCTACAGTACGGTACCCTACACTACACTACCACACTGCACTACAGCACTACAGTACACTGCTGCACTGCGCAGTACACTACCACTGTACGCTACCACACTGCAGATTACACTGCCGCCCTGCATACACTACCACTACAGTACACTGCCACTGCCCTACAGTACACTACCACCCGCGGTGCACTGCCACTGCCCCTACGGTACTGACTGCCACACTACAGTGCCACTGCTACCACTGCAGTACACAACCACCCTACAGTACTACCACACCGCCCTACACTACCACCCCTACAGTACTACCACACTACGGTGCCACTACCACCCTACAGTGCACTGCCGCCTACGGTACTACCCACTGCAGTACACACACTACAGTACACTACCACCTACAGTACACTACCACTACAGTACACCCTACAGTACACTACCACCCTACAGTACACTACCACACTGCAGTACACTACCACACTACAGTACCACTGCAATGCACAACCACACTGCCACACTGCCACACTACCACACTACAGTACTACCACCCTACAGTACCTACCACCTACAGTACACTACCACACCTACCACACTACCACCCTACAGTACACTACCACCCTACTACCACTGCACTGCCACTACAGTACACTACCACACTACAGTACACAACCACACTACAGTACACTACCACTGCCACCCTACAGTACACTACCACCACAGTACACTACCCTACACTACCACTACAGTACACTACCACACTACAGTACACTACCACACTACAGTACACTACCACCCTACACTACCACACCTACCACACTACAGTACACTACACACACTACAGGACACTACCACACTACAGTACCACACTACAGGACACTACCACACACAGTAGACTACACCCCTACAGTACACTCCACACTACAGTACTACCACACTACAGTACACAACCACACTACAGTACACTCTACCACACTACAGTACACTACAGTACACCACCCTACAGTACACTACCACACTACAGTATACTACACTACAGTACACTACCACACTACAGTACACACCACACTACAGTACACTACCACCACTACAGTACTACCACACTACAGTACACTACCACACTACAGTACACTACAGTACACTACCACACTACCACAGTGACACTACCACACTACCACACTACAGGACACTACCCACTACAGTACCCTACAGTACACTACCACCCTACAGTACACTACAGTACACCACCCTACAGGACACTACACTACTGCCACACTACAGTACACTACCACACTACAGGACACTACCACACTACAGGACACTACCACCCTACAGTACACTACCACACCACAGTACACTACCACACTACTCTACCACACTACAGGTACACTACACACCACTACAGTACACTACCACCCTACAGTACACTACCACTGCAGTACAGTACACTACCACTACAGTACACTACAACACTACAGTACACTACACTACCACTACAGTACACTACCACACTACACTACCACACTGATACACTACCACACTACATTTTACCACCACTACAGGACCCTACAGTAAACTACCACACTACCACTACAGGACACTACCACACTACAGTACTACTACACTACACTACAGTACACTACCACACTACAGGACACTAGTACACTACCACCTACAGTACTACACTACCACCCTACAGTACACTACCACACTACCACACTACAGTACACTACCACACTACCACACTACAGTACACTACCACCCTACAGTACACTACCACCCTACACTACCACACTACAGTACACTACCACACTACCACACTACAGTACACTACCACACTACCACACTACAGTACACTACCACCCTACAGTACACTACCACCCTACACTACCACTACAGGACACTACCACACTACACTGCCACACTACCACACTACAGGACACTGCCACTACAGTACACTACCACACTACAGTACACTACAGTACACTACCACCTACAGTACACTACCACACTACAGTACACTACCACACTACAGTACACTACCACACTACCACACTACAGTACACCCTGCCACTACCACTACAGTACACTACTACAGTACACAGTACACTACCCTACACTACCACACAGTACACTGCACTACCTACAGTACACTGCCACCCTACACTACCACACTACAGTACACTACAGTACACTACCACCACCCTACAGTACACTACACTACAGTACACTACAGTACACTACCACCCTACAGTACACTACCACACTACAGTACACTACCACACTACAGTACACTACCACACTACAGTACACTACCACTACCACCCTACAATTACACTAGAACACCTACCACCCTACAGTACACTACCACCTACAGTACCACCACTACAGTACTCACCTACAGTACACTACCACATACAGTACTACCACCCCTACAGTACACTACCACACTACAGTACACTACCCTACAGTACACTACACACTACACTACCACACTACAGTAAACTACCACACTACCACAGTACACTACACTACCACCCTACAGTACACTGCCACACTACAGGACACTAGCACACTACAGTCCACTACCACTACAGTCCACTGCCACACTACAGTACACTACTGCCCTACAGTACACTGCCACACTACAGTACTACCACCAGTACAATACACTACCACACTACAGTACACCCTACAGTACACTACCACCCACTACTACCGCCCTACACTACCACACTACAGTACACTACGTACACTACCACACTACAGT